>NW_016908213.1:105568-322916 GCF_001483705.2 Eufriesea mexicana | reverse complement strand
TCCGATACATTATTTCGAATTTTTCGTAGGTGTCACTGCTAGGTTAGTGCTTTCCTATAAATTTTAGTATCGGCTGGTTACTGTGAACCTAGGTCCACTCAAAGTCTCCTAAACTTGGATGAAGAAATATTCGTGAAAACAGATCCGAAAGAAGGAGAAAGAATATTTTATTACATTCATCTTCCATAATGCCAAACTATTTTTGCAGAATAGCCAATGATAGAATTATTAGACAAAATGGGTGATTATAATTCAAATTATAATTTGATCAAATAAAATTTATAAAAATTATCAGCTTTCGTTAGAGAATTTCATTATGGAACAACAAGAAAGAGAACTGGTATGAATTAATAAACACACACGATTTGTTTTATACTCGTATATCTCATCAAGTATCGCCGATATTTATTAACCCTTTGCACTCGAGAGGTGACTCTCAGTCACCATTTAATTAGATTCTAAAAATCGACGTTAATTAATATATCAAACTTAAAATTATCTAACGACGCGTGGGATGTCGAAGAAAAATAATTCTGTGTCTTAATTTGTATATGATTTCTCATTTACCATTTTAAAAATATCGTCGACTCTATGACAGAGGAGCTTCGAATTACTATTTTTCTGTAACGAAAAAGTCGTCGAGTGCAAAGGGTTAATACAACTCTTAAAAAATTTTATTCGAATAATTCGCATAAGTGCTCGTCGATTTAAATAAATTCCGAAATAGATTACTATAAATACGACGACATTGTAGACTGTCAAAATTATCAACGAGCGTCGAATATTCTCCACGAATTGATCGTTGATCACCCATCGGTCTACAGTTTCAACATCCTACAACATCGACAGCGTTTAAAACCAAATAAAAAAGAAAAAAAAGAAAAAAAAATAGGGAAACACTCGAAAAAGGAGAAACTATCGAATCGAAGGATTAAGAGCTCGTAATAAACATTCGAGATTGCCGGTATAACCTAGCTTTCGCGTACCACGCTGTTTACAACGCGAAATTTTTTACGGATCGCGAAGTGGTCGAATCGTAAACCCGTTTATCGGCCATGTATATCGGTATTGGATTTCACAGGGTTAACTGTGCAACGTGGAAACGAGAATCGGGCTGGAAATATTTCGACTCGACTTCTCGGTGTCCTCTGAACCGCGGCCATGACGACCACCGAACTGTTCAATTTTCCTGGTCAGAGCTTAATTAACCGAGTGGCAAATGAATATTCTGCATTGCAAATTTTTCCAACGGTGCCATCGATCCTTCGAGTTATTACCGAGTAATTAATGCCCCGATGTCGTGGAGTTTTCTTGCCAAGAGGGCTTAAGGACTTACGGGAAATATTCTATAGATACCGCATGTCGTGCTATGAAAATGAGCTTGGCTCGCTGTATCTATTCGCCTCGAGTGAGTAACCGTACTTAACATTCACCATTTTGGTCTCGAATACCTTATGCAACAGCAGACCTCGTTGGACTGGATGTTTCATTGCTTCAATTTGCCCGTTTGCTTAATTAGTTTGATTATATCATTCGTTGATAGCAGAATACCGATATATAAAGTGTGCAAGTATATCATTATAGTTGTTGATTTATATAACGTTATTCTAAATTCCCATGATCACGTGCAATGGAATTATTTGTGGACTAGTACTCGAATTATGAATATTTGTTTGTGAACACTCGTTCGATATTCCGTCTTCTTATTTCCTACTCGTAGCAGATCTTTATTTCAACCTCTTTCGTTTTGAAATAGACTGTGGTTCGTAATAATAGACTGTGGTCTGTACGTGACATATTAAGATATACCTACATAGCTTACGCTACATTGCATCGTACTGCAAGTTTCGCTTATCCTGCTTACAATTATTCTAACCTAACCTCTCTTTATTCTTTTTCACTCTCTATCTCTACCTTCTTTTCTTCTGTTTTATTATTGTATTTATTTCTCTAATTTTTAAACATTGGGAAAGATCAGACATAAATTTTCTATTCTAATTTACATGAAGACAAGCCATCTTGATTACAATTATTCTAACCTAACCTCTCTTTATTCTCCTTCGCTCTCTAATTCTACCTTCTTCTTTTCTATTTTATTAATTTATTTATTTCTTTAATTTTTAAATGTTGAGAAAGATCAGACATAAATTTTTTATTTCAATCCACACGAAGACAAGCTACTCTGCTTACAATTATTCTAACCTAACCTCTCTTTATTCTCCTTCGCTTTTTAACTCTATCCTCTCCTTTTCTATTTTATTAATTTATTTATTTCTTTAATTTTTAAATGTTGAGAAAGATCAGACATAAATTTTTTATTTCAATCCACACGAAGACAAGCTACTCTGCTTACAATTATTCTAACCTAACCTCTCTTTATTCTCCTTCGCTTTTTAACTCTATCCTCTCCTTTTCTATTTTATTAATTTATTTATTTCATTAATTTTTAAATATTGGGCAAGATCAGACATAAATTTTCCATTCTAAACCATATAAAGACAAGCTATCCTGCTTACAATTATTCTAACCTAACCTCACTTTATTCTCCTTCGCTCTCTAATTCTACCTTCTTCTTTTCCATTTTATTAATTTATTTGTTTCTTTAATTTTTAAATGTTGCAAAAGATCGGATATAAATTTTCCATTCCAAAATATACAAAGACGAGCTACCTATCATAACATTAAATTATATTTAAACTAACTATATCATCCTTCGATCATCTTAAAATTTGTAGAAATTCTAGAAATTTTTATAACCTTATTCTAAACGAAATACAATTACGATTGACCAAGATTAAATAAAATTTTTCGCAATTAAACCGTATCACGAGCGACTAAGTTCACCGATAAATGCATTTATAAACGCCATCTTTGCACTCGATATTCAGCAACGCCATCTACCCGGATGGCACGTCGAAGAGAAGCGGAAGCGGAGGGATTTGAAGTATCCGCGTTGCAGGCTCGACAGCAGCATTCGAAACGTCAAAATAAAAAGGCGCGAATTTATCGGGATGATTTATTATATTTTTCTGTGGCGCACCCTAAAAACCATATTTCACGCTGATGCATGTAATGGCGCGTGTGCACGCGCGCTGGTTCGCGAGCATGGGCGAGAGAGTCGGGGGAAAAAAGAGGACAGAGAGGAAACAGAACGAGGGGGAGAGAGAGAGAGAAAGAGAGCGAGGGGGAAGAGGGAGTTTCGATTGCAAGCGTCAGCTTTACGAGGGAAATATTTCGGTAAGAAATTGCCGTCATGCGACGCAATAAAAATTCAGCGAACGCGATTACCGGCAGAAAACACGGTAATTACGAGAGAACGATACGCGTTGATCAAGAGTCATCTGTCCGATGGCTACTCCGCGACATCGATCATCCACGCGATCGTGTTTCACTCGTAAAAATTGCCCGTTAAAAGCGTCCGAATTTCCGCCACCGGCCGGAGGGTGGGCAAGTGGTGGGAAAGGGGTGGCAGATTATTTTCGCCAGGATTGTAAAGCGATTTTTACGAGACATTTTCACCGTGTATTATCCGCGAGTGTACCCCGGCGTGTCGGATATTAAAAATCGCGTAACTGCCAAAGTGGCCAGGGGACGATAAAACGGAACACGTGTTTAACGCTTTTTGGGGCTGTAAACGAGCGCTCGTGCACGTGGATGTTCCTTTCCAGCTGCGAATTAAAATGTTCCCCCTCTGGGTGGAAATACGTTGTCCCGTAGATGCGATCGTTGATGGTGTTTTCGAGCTGCGAATTGATTCCAACGGGCTCTACTCGTAATGTTTTAAAAATATTGGAAATGTGATTGGTGTGCCAGTCGTTCTGGCCGGCTGGCTTCTGCTCGATGTGCAATCAAATTCCTATGGGGTGGAGTTTGCTCGTTCGGTGACACGTAATTCTGTTATGTTTGCGATGTTAGGAGTAACTTGGAAAATTGTGCAGTTGGGAAAAATAATATTTTGTTATTTAATATAGACATGTACAATATTTGTAGATATTTTTTAGTAGTCTGCAGTGGACTGATTAACTCGAAGTAGTAAAATTGTGCAGTTGGGAAAAATAATATTTTGTTATTTAATATAGACATGTACAATATTTGTAGGTATTTTTTAGTAGTCTGCAGTGGACTGATTAACTCGAAGTAGTTAACCCTTTGGACTCGAAGATTTCTTCGTTGCGAAGATGCAATTCGAAGCTCTTCCTAGATTTTTATAAGCTCACTGATACTCTTTATGCTAAAATTGAAGAAAGAATAGAATTTCTTAATATAATTATTATCATTCGTAATTTAAGTTATAGCATTAAAACAAACGGTGACTAAGAGTCACCTCTCGAGTGCAAAGGGTTAATATATTTTATTAGTCAAGGCACACAGATCTGTAAACAATATTCTCATAATACAGGCTGACTCACTTGCTACACAAAATAACAACAAAAACATGTGTTTACACAAATTGAAGGAAGATGTCGCGATTGTAAGTTGTAAATCCAACACAAGGATTTAAGCATTGTGCTAGACTTCTGCTAATATTTAACAATATTTTATAATATCTTGAATAGATGTATCAAATTTCCTTGACTTTTTATTTGAAAAAATAAATTTTCGAATTTTTATATTTCAATAAGCTGATAAAATACTGATTAATTTTAGTTGGAAATATTTTTTGGTCAGACTGTAGAAAGTGTCTGAAAAATTGTAGTAACAGTTACCATTCAGTCACACTCTGTATAATATAATTACTATGAGGATGTAATACAGGTGTTTAAATTTATGTAATGTATTATTCGCATTTACTATTAAAGTCGTAATTAAATTGTAGTTGAAGAAGGGAATAAATAATACTGGTGGAAATAAAACTAGGAAATTGGGGTCTTTCCTTGGCTCTGCGTATTTTCTACAGAACGTGTTTTATTTACTTGTCCAGGTATCAAGACGACAAGGAATTAGTTTTAAAGGACGACCACTACGAGGGTGGTATCACCGAAGAAACGGCCCTCACCGTGAAAAATGCGACATCCAATGACATGGGTTCTTACAAGTGTGTACTAGACAATAACGTTGGCACATCAACTTCAGAAGACAGCGTTCAAGTGTCTGTGCTATGTGAGTATTTCAAAATTACTACCTTAGTCGATTACTGTACAAATTATTTGCAAAATAGAGCGTTATAAATTTTCAATTAACTTTATTCTTCCCTCAAATTTTCAAAGTCTCAAATTAAGAATCTTTCAATTTCCAAATTTCTCAATATTTCTTAAAATTTTTCAATATTTAACTTTCCGAATTTTCAAGCATTTAAATTTTATATTTTAGAATATAAATATTACAATTTTTTAATTTTAAAATTTTCTAATTTGTTTCATTCTCCTTTGTCACATATTAGATGCGTATTTTTTAAAGGTAAATTAAGCTGCAAAAATGTAAGGAGATATAAAATTACGTTTAACGTTGAAATTATTTGTAGAATAGAGTGTTACAAATTTTCAATTAACTTTATTCTTCCCTCAAATTTTCGAAGTCTCAAATTACGAATCTTTCAATTTCCAAATTTCTCAATATTTTAAAAAATTTTTCAATATTTAACTTTCCGAATTTTCAAGCATTTAAATTTTATATTTTAGAATATAAATATTACAATTTTTTAATTTTAAAATTTTCTAATTTGTTTCATTCTCCTTTGTCACATATTAGATGCGTATTTTTTAAAGGTAAATTAAGCTGCAAAAATGTAAGGAGATATAAAATTACGTTTAACGTTGAAATTATTTGTAGAATAGAGTGTTACAAATTTTCAATTAACTTTATTCTTCCCTCAAATTTTCGAAGTCTCAAATTACGAATCTTTCAATTTCCAAATTTCTCAATATTTTAAAAAATTTTTCAATATTTAACTTTCCGAATTTTCAAGCATTTAAATTTTATATTTTAGAATATAAATATTACAATTTTTTAATTTTAAAATTTTCTAATTTGTTTCATTCTCCTTTGTCACATATTAGATGCGTATTTTTTAAAGGTAAATTAAGCTGCAAAAATGTAAGGAGATATAAAATTACGTTTAACGTTGAAATTATTTGTAGAATAGAGTGTTACAAATTTTCAATTAACTTTATTTTTCCCTCAAATTTTCGAAGTCTCAAATTACGAATCTTTCAATTTCCAAATTCCTCAGTATTTCTTAAAATTTTTCAATATTTACCTCTCCGAATTTTCAAGCATTTAAATTTTATATTTTCCAATATAAATATTACAGTTTTTTCATTTTCAAATTTTCTAATTTGTTTCATTCTCCTTTGTCACATATTAGATGCGTATTTTTTAAGAGTAAATTAAGCTGCAAAAATATAAAGAGATATATAATTACGTTTAACGTTGAAGCTATTGATATTAGAATTAAGCATTATTTTATTTCTCTCGGTGAATGGGAAACAGCATAGACCGATTTTTGCAATGTGCTGTATAGTTGTTAAATCGCGTCGCTACTGGAATATCCTGTTCTAATAATGGAGACAAGAATATAATATGTCTATGAGAAAATAAAATCGACATCATCGATGGGAGGGAAAGATACCTGAAGAAACAGTTCCGTTCCGTTTCGCATTACGACAATTTATCGCGTTTTATTCCGGTAAACGATATTTATGCGTCCATAAATTCTCGCGTGCGCCGCTTTAAAACCAATGTCAGGACGTTCCTAATGCTTACTTTTGCTCACTAGCAAACATAATCTGCCCACTATTCCCCCTTCAACCTATTTTCCCCAAAAACTCCATCGCCTATCGCGAAACAAGACATTATCAAAATTTATCCATAATCTATCCATAGAAAATTGAATCCAGATTTTTCGAATAATCTAGCAGAGAGTCTATTTTAACCCTTTGCACTCGAGAGGCGCCCTTCAGTCCCGATTTGATAAAATTTCGAAGCTCGATATTGATTAATATATTAAATTTAAAATAATGTAACAGTGCGCGAGATATCGAAATTAAATAATTCTACATGTTAGTTATTATACGATTTCTTATTTAGTGCTCAAAAGATATCGTCAGCCTCATAGCAGAAAATTTTCCAACTCGTACCCTTCTTTAGCCAAAAAATCGTCGAGCGCAAAGGGTTAACTCTGTGGAGTTCGCTGGGATTAAAAGTGTCCCACCTTTTCGATGCACCGTAATTATTTAACACTAAAGCTATCACGACAGGTCAAAAGATTAATAACTTGAAATAAAGAAAAAGGAGTCTTAAAAAAAAAAAAGAAAAATAGAATAACAGGAAATATCGAATAATTAATTATATACATAATATATTAGGAGAAAAATCACGCAGTCAAGTGATCAAAGCGAAAAAATGGAATAAAGAATTAAAAAATAGTTATTTGAACCCTGGTAGGTTTAGTGTTAACTCTTTGGGGTACGATGGGATTAAACGTGCCCCACCTTTTTGATGCATCATAATGCATGGTGGGACATTTTTAGTCTCACTTTGGAAATATTGCAATAGCTGCATGTGCATAAGTTTATATTTCGTCTTATTTACCTAGAACAGTTGGTAATACCTTCGACAAATGTTATAAATGTATTTGCTCGTGTTGGCAACATTCAATATACCAATACAGATTCATCGATTGTTGCAAGCCGAAGGTTTATTGCGACAATCTCTTTTTCCTGGTTTTATGTTTTTACATTACGAGATTCCTTTATTAGTAAAAATATGGATATTAAAAATATTTATTAAAAATTAGTAAAAATATTAATAGAAATAGATTAATAAAAATATGGAATTTTGTTTCGTTTCACACTTTGACTATCACGGTGGTCATTGGTGACCGGAGCGCTTGAACTACTTGAACTACATTGAACTACCTTGAATGAAAATTGACAGTTAGTGCATTTTGAATATAACCGTTAATTAGAACATACTTTGAAGTAAAAAGTGCCCCATTGAACAATTAAATATTTTTATTAGAACATCAAAAAAATATTGGAATAAATCTTGCATCTAGCGGTGCACTCCCATGGTGTCCCGAGGGGAACATGTGATTTCGACGTTGCAGTCAAAGGATTAAAACGCAATAAAATTTCTATGCAACATGGGTCTATTTCATCATCTGAAATCCTGTGACGTAAAGAGTTAATTAATTTCGATCTTATCATTCTCCATGTTTTTTAAAATTATAAAGAAAAACTGGCACTAATCTTCCAATTTCTCGCTTCATCCTGAAAATCGCGATGCTTCAATAATAACCAAAATATTGTCCATCTGAAAACCGACACACGTTTCACCCATATCGTGAACTCGTTGAAATCCTCAATCAACGCTGTCCCACACATCTCTCTTGTCAAATCCACGAATTGCCAAGTCAAGCAAGCATGTGCAACGATTCTGAATAAAACATACGAATAACAGACACTCGACGTTGTCGAACGAGTGACACTGTATTTTTACTTTGTACATAGGCTGGTGAACGATAACGAGGAAAGATAAGCGCGTGAAAGAATACCCAGACCTGTTATCGATTCGACCAGCCATTTTGTCACTCTCGGCGCGGCCATGCATTTTGCACTTATCTTCATTACAAGTACTAATTTCCTTCGGCTGCTTGGCCAACTCGAACCAGCGATAAATCGTTCGGCAATTATTTATTCGTCGCTTGTAAATCAACGGTGGTAAAAAGGATAGTCGAGCACGGGCGCCATGGGGTGCAATTTGTTCGGCATTATCGTCGCGAGTCAGTACGTATCGCGTCGATTTTACATGTGGCGACGATTAAAAGGGTCGCATGGTGTCCGGGAATACTTGGCAACATTAGGTTAATTGCTCGGACTGACAGGCCAGCCGTTATCGTCACTTATTTAACGAGGCAAACGAAAACCGAACCGGGCTATGAATAATGAAGCCAGTATCTTAATTAGCCGAGCAATTACACGGTTCACCGAATCGTCAAATCGGCCCAGTTGATTCCAACAATAGATCGTCTGTTAATCGGTTTATCGCTAACTTCGTTATCAAAAATCGATCGCTGTTGTCTTTGGCTGTTACCAGCGTCGGATTACAGGAAGTGGAGGAAGCGAATTGATACGGTACGATTGGAAAATGTTTGTAGAATATCGTTTAATTACTAGAAGAGATAATTACGAGATATTCACGAATAGGACACTGATAGTAAGAGAAAAATTCCGAGATAATATCAATAAAATTAGAAAATTCTGCGATATATACGATATTTACGGTATATTGGAGATACGGGTGATGGTGGCGCTAGTGAGTTAAATGGACAAGCCCTTTAAGGCTGTCGTACGCGACAGAGGATAAAACAACGGTATATCGGAACTTGTTATTTTTTAATTAATAGTGCTTTCGATTAATATTATACGTTGCTTCTAAATATTTTTCCGATTTCCCAATCTTTGTAATAAATTATATATTTTATAACTTTGCTAATATAGTTTTAAAGCTGTCGAAATGCTCACTCGTGAAGGAGTTAATGATTGATATTTGCCAATACGATTAACATTAATCGAATATACCACTAATTAAAAACAAGCTTTCAGTAAAAATCACATACAGCTTGAAGATATCTTTCTATAAAATTTTCGCGAACGATTTAAATAATTTTGTAATTATTATATATAAATATATAAATTTGATAATTCGTTCAGTCTGCTAAATAATTCGATAAAATTTTAACGTATCGATAGGATATTTATTAACGGCTTAAATAGCTTAATTATTCACTGGAGCTGTTTTAAGTCGAGAGATTCTCGTTTAAATAATTAGTTGCGAATATTTCCACGTATCCATTCCTTTCGTTCCCACGCCACGTCGAATTTCGAAATCGAGTACGCTCGAGGACAAGCACATTTATCAAGCCGACCCGTACCTTTGGGCGCCAGCAATTTCAGATATTAGGGTTATGGAAAAGGAACCTGTGCGTGAGCTGGATAGGTTAATCCATTAAAATGAATGATTTCGATTCGAATCAAACGGGCGGATTCTTCCTCTGGCTACAATTTTCCAAACGAATTTCCATCGGAAGATTTAGGTTTCGTCGGTGTCATTTGAAATTTTTGGCTGTCCTTTGTGCAGGGCGGAGGACAGGTCCATTTATCAAGCTGATCCAATTGTAAGTAAGTGGGGTCGATTGAAATATTAGGCTCTCGAAAGGAACCTGTATTTTACATCCTTCCTCGAAATAATTAATGCAATAACCTGAATAATTGAAACACCCAGTTATTCTTCGTGAGAAATAAAAATTAGATCTTTTCGTTTGGGATGACTGCTGATTTTCGCATTCACGTCTTTCTAATCTTAATTTTTATTTCGAGGTTAGAAAATTAATCGTCGCTTCTCAAAATTTTCAAAATTCTCAAAATTTAAGACCCTTGCATTTCCAGAATACATGCAAAATTTTCTCAAGCTTTGATCATTAAATAATCACTATAAACCTAAATCGTCTGCAGGCTTCTCTAATTTAGGTTAATAAAAATTTACAATTGTATACCTTTTTCATATTTATTATCTTTCGTAGACACCCAATGTCGATCCTTTAATATATTAATAATGACAATATGCATCCTTCAAAATGTCATATCAGTTAACAGAAATTAACTGCTATTAATCCAGATGCTTGCCTTTTTGAATTGGAATTTCATTATTCCGATATTTCAATAATTATTCTAAATAATTATCCATATAATTATTACCTCTTTTAAAATAATTCTGATATCCTAATAATTCTTCCAATAATTATTTACTCGAATTTGTGGAATATTAGCCTCTGCAAAAATTAATATTAATTTGAAATAATCTCGTTTCATGACTAGCCCACCGACATACCTCTAGTTTCTCGCTCGTACCTCACTAATACTTGCACAAAAAGGAAATTTAAATTCCGAATCCTCGAATCTTCAATTATCCACCTTCGATACAAAATTTTTTTCCATTTTTCCGTTTCCACAACTTCACAACTATATAACTACACCATAACTGCGATAACTAAGTAGTTACTATATAATTACGCCATCTTGTGGTCTTTAAAGCGAAATTACGTCTTGTTCGCTAAAAAATAGAGGTCACAATTAAAGGCGAACGAGGCGACAAAATGAAGGAACTTTAAACCTGAGTTAAACCGTTGAGCACAATACACGAGACGAACTTCCTTGCTATAGATATAGTTATCGAGCTCGCTTCGAACAGTAGCCATCGAAACAGAACAACGTCGTGGAGTTTCGAATTTGGTCCTGAGTGTTCCGATAGCCTGGAATATCTGAAAGCCGCAGGATGAACCGGCGTCGACAAAAGTCACAGTGGGAAGTGTTAAAATAATTCAAGGTATCCAAACTGCGTGGTCGGGGTTGTAGCTGACACTTATTGCTCTACATTTCAGCCGACTATGTACGGGATACAGAACTTGTTGGAGGAAGTGTCGAACATAAATCTAGAGGAGAACAACAGAAGCATCGGGAAAGCTCGGCTGCCATCTTGTATCTTCATCCTCGTCGTTCCTAGTTCCTCTTCTTGCGCTTAAAAGGGACACATTCGTGCCTTAGTCGTTGTGTTTGATAGCAAATTGTGTCATAATAAGCTGATTTTATGGGGATACTAATCTGATCAGATATTCGTCATTTTTAATTTTTCTATTTTTATTTTTTAAATTCTGTCTGGCTGAGAGGATAGAAGCTACATAAATTATAAATTTTATTTTATATGGAAATTTGTCTTTCATTGTCAAACATAT
Organism: Eufriesea mexicana; assembly: GCF_001483705.2. Classification (NCBI taxonomy): domain Eukaryota; kingdom Metazoa; phylum Arthropoda; class Insecta; order Hymenoptera; family Apidae; genus Eufriesea; species Eufriesea mexicana. The sequence goes on along the minus strand of NW_016908213.1, from coordinate 311,185 downwards.
TCTTTTGTATATATATATTTTATTGATGCACTTTTCTGCTCTCGATTCGACTTTATTATATCATAGTAGTTAACGCACAGAAGGTACAATTTTTAATTTCACATGGGTCATCGATAATTATTCGAAGTCAACTCGCTATTATTATTTGTTGATAATACTCATTCGCAAAGAATTAACATCTAATTATTCGCCATTTTTAATTTTTCTATTTTTATTTTTTAAATTCTGTCTGGCTGAGAGGATAGGAGCTACATAAATTATAAATTTTATTTTATATGGAAATTTGTTTTCCATTATGAGATAAAAATTTTCGTATATCTATATTGAGTTGATGATGCACTTTTCTTCTCTCATATCGATTTTATTATATTATAGTAATTAACGTCCAAAAAATATAATTCTTAATTTCATATGCGTCATCGATACTTGTTCGAAAATAATTCGCTATTATTTGCTGATGGTACTCATTCGCAAAGGATTAACATTTAATTTCCTGTATACTCTGTTCCCAGGGGAAGTGTTTTTAGTCAAATTATTAAGTTAATGTTTTAATTTAACCGTTTGCAATCGAGAAACGACGTTTAATGGTCACTCGTTCTTCGATAAAAGCGAAAATTAATTTATGCCAAAATGAATCGCGTGTAACCCTGTAAAAACAAGAAATCACCTGAACCGGTGTCACAGTTCAGGTAGTAAAGGAACTCGAACAAGCCCATTAACCTTATGAAGCCGATTAAACCACATACTTCATTTACCTCGATCAATCAACGTCTCCTGAAATAATACTCCACCCGTTTCCTGACAAAGCCACCTCGCCATTCCATCTCCATACGTGTCACAGTCCTCACCAAATCCTAATCTCCCGACTGAAGAAGAAGAAAACCACCCCAATTTCTCCACGTCCGTCCATCTGTCCCCGCAAACCAGGAGCATCGAAAAGGCTCTGTAAATTCAAAGACCGTGAATTTTCTTCTGAAAATCCCTTAAATAAACCAAACACCCAGACAAACGCCCTTGCTCCAACACCGAGGATCAAGATGGACGAAGACGCGAGAGAAAACGAGATGAAAATAAAACAAAAAGAAACTATTGGAAGGAAATTCACGGATCAACGAGACATAACGATTGCGTTCTACCCTGTTGGGAGCTGTAAATATATCAGCATGGATTAAATAAGCTCCCTCTCCCACGTGGTGTTACCTGTTATTGGGTCAGCCGTTGCTGGTTCCGGGATGTTAACGTCGCGTGTTACGGCAAACTCGGCCGCGATACAATGAAATTCTAATTGCAGCCTTAATACCGCTCGGGGGTGCTGTATTTTGCGCAAACAATCCATGGGAACAGGCCGTGAATTCGAACACGGAAAATTAGTTTCGTCCGGATCGCGTCTCCCTCTCGCGTGCCTTGTTTTTCCGACCCTGCGCGCCGATCTTCCACCCCCTCAGCCACTCCCGGCCAGTGCAAACTCCGCGGACGCTTTCCCGATTCTTTTGTTTTGAACTTGCTGAAATCTTGATTACCTTGGCCGAAGGTAAGGGGAGAAAGAGAAAGAGAAAGAGGAAAAAATGTTTCAGCCAATCTGCTGATTGGATCGTCGACGAAAGTTTTCCGCCAGGTGCTCCTTGAACCCCGGCTGTCTCGTTTCGCTGTTTATCTGGCTGGATGTAGCATAAACGGATCGTTCTCGGCCGTGTTCGGCCCCAAGTAATATATACGCTTCATTTTGAATAGTTTCGCCTTGGACGTAAATCTTTATGCGATGTTCGAGCTCGTAAAAAATACATGAGCCTGGCATCCCTCTTTTTACCCCTGTCTGCTGATCGTTCGATGGAGTGACCTGCTGAATCTTCTTTTTCCGTGCTTATTTATTTGTAGATAGGTAGGTAGGCAGGTGGGTGAGTGGTGTTATTTGTTTATTCGTTTGGATAGATGGTGCATAGGTTCGGATGTTGTTTTTAATGTGGATCAGAGAGATGGACAATTGGGTGTTCGATGGGATATTGAATTGATTGCAGTTGTATAGGTCGGTATTGTTTGGTTGCTTTGGCAATTTTTATCCCAGATCGAGTACTGTGTTTGCAGACGGAGGTACGTGGGGTATTAAAATAATTGGCTTTCCCAGAGAGAGTACTGAACGAAATAATTAATTTCGATATTTTAATTCTTTTCAATTACGTTCTTTTAGTTTTGTTTCAGAGAATTAATCGATATAAACGACTTCATATAAAAACAATTTCTTTTCTTAAATAATTATATAATTACTTATAATTACTCAATATGACTTCAATAAAAATTGTTAATTCTAAAACACATTTTAAACCTGTTTAATTCCTAAACTATTATGCTAATAATAAAACACTCGAATCTTGATTGAACTGTACCCCATATGAACAAATTCACTGATCACTATAATTACCAAAAACCTAAAAATCAAATATAATTGAGCCATTCGCTGCACAAATTGATTAACTCGATATTTTAATTCTTTTCAAATACATTCTTTCGTTTTGTTTCGGAAAATTAATCGATATAAACGATTTCATATAAAAACAATTTCTTTTTTTAAATAATTATATAATTACTTATAATTACTCAATATGACTTCAATAAAAATTGTTAATTCTAAAACACATTTTAAACCTGTTTAATTCCTAAACTATTATGCTAATAATAAAACACTCGAATCTTGATTGAACTGTACCCCATATGAACAAATTCACTGATCACTATAATTACCAAAAACCTAAAAATCAAATATAATTGAGCCATTCGCTGCACAAATTGATTAACTCGATATTTTAATTCTTTTCAAATACATTCTTTCGTTTTGTTTCGGAAAATTAATCGATATAAACGATTTCATATAAAAACAATTTCTTTTTTTAAATAATTATATAATTACTTATAATTACTCAATATGACTTCAATAAAAATTGTTAATTCTAAAACACATTTTAAACCTGTTTAATTCCTAAACTATTATGCTAATAATAAAACACTCGAATCTTGATTGAACTGTACCCCATATGAACAAATTCACTGATCACTATAATTACCAAAAACCTAAAAATCAAATATAATTGAGCCATTCGCTGCACAAATTGATTAACTCGATATTTTAATTCTTTTCAAATACATTCTTTCGTTTTGTTTCGGAAAATTAATCGATATAAACGATTTCATATAAAAACAATTTCTTTTTTTAAATAATTATATAATTACTTATAATTACTTAATATGACTTCAATGAAAATTGTTAATTCTAAAACACATTTTAAACCTGTTTAATTCCTAAACTATTATGCGAATAATAAAACACTCGAATCTTGATTGAACTGTACCCCATATAAACAAATTCACTGATCACTATAATTACCAAAAACCCAAAACTCAAATATAATTGGGCCATTCGCTGCACAAATTGATTAACTGCATAAAACAGAAGGTGGAGGAATGTAATGAAATAATATAGTTATAACTATACCAAGTGCTTTGACACTTAAATTTAAGATTTTTCAAAAAATGGAGTTAATCGATTTCGGCAGTGAACGGCTGAACTGTTCTCCTATTTATTATAATCAACGAAAAGGTATAACTATACCAAGTGCTTTGACACTTAAATTTAAGATTTTTCAAAAAATGGAGTTAATCGATTCGTGCAGTGAACGGCTCAACTGTTCTCCTATTTATTATAATCAACGAAAAGAAAAATACGAAACGAAATTAGGTACATGATATACCTAAATTTAATTCTCGTGATAATCTAAAAAGGTCTGCGATTGAACTAATGTTGAATCGAATGCCATAAAATTTTCCTAGCCGGAAGAAAAAAATGTCTGTAAAAGTAGAGGGTATGAAAAATAAATTGCGAAAAGCGCAAACAGCGAGGTTTCCATGGTGGAATCGATGATGAGCAGCCGTTTCACTGTTCCGACTCTCATTTGCTCGCAGACAAGCCAGTGGTCAAGGTGATAATGGACCCGGAAACGCCGGTGAACGAGGCGGACCGTCAGAACGTCTCGCTGACCTGCGAGGTTGTTACTGGAAATCCAGCAAGCCTGACCGCCGTCCGATGGTACTTGGACGGGGACCTGCTGAAAGAACTTCCGGATTGCACGAGAAATAGCAGCATGACCACCACGACCACCGAGGAATCTTTAATTTTCTGCGATATCGACCCGAGCAAGCTGCTGCTGGAAGCGGTGGGACGCTCCTTTCACGGGAACTACTCTTGCGAGGGCAGAAACGACGCTGGCTGGGGACCACTTTCACCGAGTGCACCTGTCATGGTCTATTGTGAGCCCCCTTTTAATTTTTAATTTCTCGATCCGATCCATTTGCCCATTCGCTCCGGGCTCTACCTCGGGACTTCTGTTTACGGGAATTTGTTTTCCTTCTCCCTTTTCGCTCTTGCTTTGCAAGATTTACCTGGCAAAAGAACGTTGCTTAGACTTTTACTACAACGTCGAGGAGTTTGCCCGCGAGGAATACTAGTCGAGAGGAAAATAAGCGGAGGGAAATTAGTTTTATGAGGTTTCTCCAATGGGTTGCCTTTCATTGGGAAATTACTATTTTCCAATTTTCATCCAGCTGCGTTCCAGCAGTCTTTTACAAAAATTTTTTAATCTCCTATCACGTCACGTGACTTGGAAGTCACGTATCAGTGTATTTATGTATCTTGTATTTTATTTTATTTTATTTTATTTTATTTATTAATCATCGTATACTTAATAATCATGTCATTGTAAAATTGCTATATTCAAATGAAATTTTGATTATGGAGTTTGGTATACCAAGGTATGATCATTGATGTTTTTTACCAAGGGGGTCCTATAAGACCCCATTACTTTTTCATTGCTTCTATAATTATTTCCATTGATTTTCTTTTTTTGATATTAATCCTATTGATTAAAACGCAGGTAACACTAAAATTGTGGTCTTAATTATGTACCCCCTTTAAATATCTACCCCCTGGTACATTAAGGGGTGCAGAGTGCTGAGGGAAAAAATAATATTTATACAGTGTAGCATTTTGCAATCCTTTTTTGAAACATTTTATGCAAACGTAAAGCTATCAGAAAAACTATAGTGATTGTTTTTAAACTATTCCTGGGGAGAATTCGTGATGAACGAAATTTCAAAAAATAAATTTTTTATTCAGATAAACTCCCATTCGTGTGTCTGTACCAGACCATTTTTCGTAACCTAAACTGCAGAATTTCGATTCAACTTTTATATGCGATATCTAATAATTTCCCGAATATATTGAATGGATGAGTACGAAAACTAATATCTACGTTGAGAGATAAAATTTTAAAAATTCACTCAACAGGTTTTAACCAATGTTTTTACTCGTCGTGAAACTTTTCCTCGTAAAAGGTTTATTAAAAAAGTGTTCAATTAAAATTTGTTTCAATGGCTGCGAGAAAATGAGCCGTAAAATTTCAAACTTTGCAACAGAATTAATTGTACGTTCTATTGAATCCATAATTTGTTCAATTTGAAAAATTCTTGAATCCTTAATTTCCTTGAATCAAAAAATTTCTATTATTTCCCGTGAACTGGTATAATTACAATCTGTATAATTTATATATCACAACTACGACTTGTAATATAATTCATAGTGTAATCTAGTTTGTAGTATAACTATGGTTAATACATCGAATCCATAGGTGTATTTTGACCACAAATAATAGCTGTACTATACTATATTACACTATATATACTATAACTACTACTAATATTACAAGTTAAAGTAACTTCCCAACATACACAAATTGAAAAATAAAAGGTTCCAGCAACCTATACCCTAACATTCCAATTGAAAAATAAAAAATGCCAGCAACCCATACACTAACATTCTAATTGAAAATTAAGAAATACCAACAACCTATACACTAATATTCCAATTGAAAATTTTAAAAATCCCAGCATCCTATACCTTAACATTGCAATTGAAAATTAAAAAATCCCAGCAACCTATACCCTAACATTGCAATTGAAAATTAAAAAATCCAAGCAACCTATACCCTAACATTGCAATTGAAAATTAAAAAATCCCAGCAACCTACACCTTAATATTCCAATTGAAAATTAAAAAATCCCAGAAACCTATACCCTAACATTGCAATTGAAAACTAAAGAATCCCAGCAACCTATACCCTAACATTCCAATTGAAAAATAGAAAATCCCAGCAACCTACACCCTAATATTCCAATTGAAAATTAAAAAATCCCAAAAATCTATACCCTAACATTGCAATTGAAAATTAAAAAATTCCAGCAACCTATACCCTAACATTGCAATTGAAAATTTAAAAATCCCAGCAACCTATACCCTAATATTCCAATTGAAAAATAGAAAATCCCAGCAACCTACACCCTAATATTCCAATTGAAAATTAAAAAATCTCAAAAATCTATACCCTAACATTGCAATTGAAAACTAAAAAATCCCAGCAACCTATATCCTAACATACCAATTGAAAATTTATTTTTCCAAATCACACGTCAATGCAACACCACCCAATGCACTCTGCAATAAAAATTGTCAATTACCAAAGAAAATAAAGGAACGCCTGTGTAATTCGAGTTCGTACGTACGTGTAACGACTTCCTCTTCCTGTGACAGACAAACCTGGACCAGCTTCGATCTCGTACGATCCCCAGCAGGTAATAAAGAAACAACCATTGTCCATTACGTGCTTCGTGCTGGATCCGGGACGTCCGAAGGTAGTCGGTTTCAAATGGCTACGAGGCCTTCACAGACTTCCGGATGAAAACAACGCCACCCTCACCATCAAGTCGGTTAATCTGGAAACCGAAGCGAACTTCACTTGTCTGGCTTACAACGAAGCCGGCGACGGCGACCCGGTCACCACGTTTATCGACGTGTCTGGTGAGTTGTAAACTTACTCGAAAAACTTCCTAATTCCCCGTCGAATAAATCTGTCGTCCGTCTTTCCCGTGACGTTCATTTCGTTCGGAGATTCGTGCACGGCCGTCCGGAATGGCGAGTGCTAAATCTTTCAGAATTTGGGAAACGTGACGGAACCGGAGAGAGGAAAATCGAGATCACGTTCTTTACCTTGTTTTTCTCGGTTTTTTAATATTTGACGTTGGGATTGAAGTTGCAAGCAATTTATGTGGATAATCCGAAGTTCGTGGAATTTTTCTTTATATTTTTTCCATCGCTTTAAGTAGAATTTGTTGTAGGTATGTATATTGGAGGAAGGGGAATTGAGTTCTTTAAATTTTGGTTTATTAAATAATTAATTTTATCTTTGAAAGTTTTTTTAAATTAGTAAAAATGTAATTCCAAAGGGATTTTTCATTAAATGGTATTTCATGTGTTTAGAATATATTGGAACAAAGGAATCTAATTGTTTAAATAATATTTACACGGTTTTTAATTCTATACATATGAATTGTTTTAAATTATGAAATTTATATTAGATATTCTTTATGTCAAAAGAATAATATATTTTTCCATCGTTTTAATTAGAATTTGTTGTAGCTATGTATATTGAAGTAAGGGGAATTGAGTTCTTTAAATTTTGGTTTATTAAATAATTAATTTTATCTATGAAAGTTTTTCTAAATTAGTAAAAATGTATTTCCAAAGGGATGATTCATTAAATTATATTTGGGGTGTGTTGAATATATTGGAACAAAGGAATCTAATTGTTTAAATAATATTTACGCGATTCTTAATTCTATGCATATAAATTGTTTTAAGTTATGAAATTTATATTAAATATTCTTTATGTCAAAAAAAAAAAAGATATTGAATTACCTAACTTTATTTATGTACTTACTCCTTTATGGATGAAAACTATAACTAAATTGTTAGTTAATCCTGCATCAATTGATAGGTGTGAAAGTTGTAAAAGAAGTATAAAAGGGGGTGTTAAATAGAAGTATAAAAAGAGTTATTAAATATTCTGTTTGTTATAGGTTATAATGTATGCTATAGTATAGCATAATGTTTTCATACTACGCAATAATTTATAGCACAAAGCACAGACTATGTTTCCTCGATATAAAATTTATATTTCAGAAAGTATGGTTTTTATCCCACTTACCACGCATGTCTGACAACAGCCTGACCCTTACTACTTACACTCTGTACAGTCTGCTTCCCTTCTAACCTAACCTCTCCTTACTTGCTGAATTCATCGATCAAAACTGCACATGTCGTTACACTCACTATACATTTCACACAAGTATTCTTCAACGATTTCAAAATAATTTTCTCCTTCCAAAAATTCGCAAATTTTTGTTTTATTTTCCTTTAAAACCCACTATTGGGTTATTAGCAGCATGCACATTGCTGCATATCAACAGTTGGTAAAAGTAAAAGTAATTCACATAAATGTACAAATACAACACATGTTCTTATACTTGAGTACTTATAATTAGAATTTAAGACTGTTGCTAAATTGTTGATCATTGTTTATACAAATTCAAAATCCTACGTATGTCACTAAGTACGATACAAATTAACCCTTTTCCGTACTTTAACGAGCGATGATTACTCGTGATGAAGATTTTGGCCCAAACATGAATATCACGAGTCATACTCGTGAACAGAAGATCGGCCTGTGTATATATATATAGGATTTTGAGGTTTTTCGAGGACTTGTGAGAAAGTCGTCGAAGTCAGAATTCCTCCAATGGCGAAGGTGAGAATGATGATCGCTACAAGCCCAAACGTAAACATCACGTGTCAGTCTCGTGGACAGCAACTCGAGCCAAACGTAAATATCACGGAATGATATTTTGCCAGTCATCAGATCCCAATTAAATTTTAATTCCTATCAGTCCGCCACGAGAGTTGGTCACGATTCTTATTATCTCCGTTACAAAGCAGTTTAGTTATTGTTTTGTTGAAGTTTTTACTGTTTTCGAGCATCAGTCTAGTCTGTTTCCCACGCGTTAACATCTACCGTTTGGGTCCAAATTTCGTCGAGCTAAATGGCACGGAAAGGGGTTAATTGCAAATGCGAATCGTTATTTTCAAAAACTTTGCGAATGCAAGTAAAAATTCGCAAGTCGGTAGTTTAAAATCCCTCGATTCTCTGAAAATTCCATAGAAATTATGCTAATGTTTGATATCGAAGAACAGAGAACCTATCAGCGCGATTTGCAATGGTCGTAACGTCATTCTTCTAATTTAAACATCGCGCGTGTGGAAAAGTGTGACAAGAAACGAAGGAAAAGCGACACGTTATTACTCTCTGGCAGCAAAAAGATAAACTCGTGTAATGCAAAAGAGCGCAAGTGCTTCCGTGACCATGGTTTCCGTGCTGTATCTAAATTAACGATTCGTATCTTGAAAACTGTGTAAACGTGCCCTCTTATTTCCCTCCTCGTTCCCTCTCCTTTTTCTATTTAATTCCTATACGTATGCGGAGGTGTGCATCGCATTACACGTGCGGCTCACGGTTCTTTGCATAATGTCTCCGCGATATAACGGAAGCTTTATTTCACGCATACCACCTATCAGAACGATAGAAAAATCGTAACATCTCGCTGTGTTTCAGAGGAGAACGGGCAACAACTGTCGCTTGGCAAATATTCGTGCTCGAATTCGATACTCTTTCATTTTTCTCGAGATTCCGAGATAAACGAGTGAAACTCGTAAACTGTTTGCAAGTAGAAATAACTTAATATTCGAATAATTTTCAGAAAAATAATCTGAAATTTCATTGATATCGCGTGAGATTCTGAAATAAAATCTGCCTTTTATGTCTTAATTTTCTATATTTTCTATGTTTATATTTTCCACGAGCTATTGAAAATTATTATAGTATGATAATTATTTCATTTTTATCGCCAAAATCGTAATTTTTCGGTTTCTTAATTGTTCAATTTAGACTGTGAAAGAAAAACAAGGTAACACAGTGAGGAAAAATAGTACATCAATTTTTAAACGGTCGTTAGAAAGAGGAGACTTTCCTCGATATTTTCACTATAAAATGAAATCGCGCTAAAAATTTTCAAAGCTTCATAAAATCGTTCGAATTTGTAAAATATTTTAGAAAGACAGCTGTGTGTTAAAATAAAAAGGTATTTAAAATGTTGAATCCAGGGGCGTAAATATAATAATTTCACTGTCCAAAATCAACTTACGATTAGGTAGGCTGTTATACCATTTCCTTGGACGAGGTTCCTGCCAAATAACAATTTTTCAATTAAAATTTAGCGATTCTCTGATTTCATGGACGAATATATGAGTCGTTCACTGCACAAATCGATTAACTCCACTTTTTGAAAAATTTTAAATATAAAAAGTTATAACTATACCAGGTACTTTGACACTTAAATTTACAATTTTTCAAAAAGTGGAGTTAATCGATTTGTGCAGTGAACGGCTCATATTACGCTACTATTTTTCAACAGAACTCAACACATCTTACAAATCAAGCCACGATAAAATCATGCCACGATATATGGCACAATAGATTCACCTAACTTCATCCCCACTTCTCCGCCATGTACCTTGTCACGGTATCAGTTCTCCAAAAGTCGCAGCAATACTTGCAACCGACCAATCCGTCCATCGCTAGTTCGAACCATCTCTCCGACAATCGTACTCGTGACATCCGATCTGTAACGGTGCCAGACATGAAACTTTCCAGAAAATTTCCCGAGATACGCCCTTATCTCTTCCTCAACCCTGCAACAATACCTCTTCCGTCGTCACAGCTAGGACCGGTTGAACTTGTTCTTTGATTGTCAATAGCGGCGCCTGCGTTTATCGAGAAGCTGACCTCTTATCATGGCTTCGTTTACAATTCTACGAACGTGAGCATCATGTGCTGGGTGGAGTGCGCGCCAATGTGCAACATCTCCTGGCTGAGGGACGGTATACCGATGGATTTCTCGAAGACCAACCGATACTACGTGTCCAACGTCTATCACCAGCCTGATCCGCGAACGAACGATTTCGAGAGCATACAGTCGACCCTGATCTGGAACCTGACTGCTTGGCCTAATGGCCAGTTGGATCGTATCGAAGACAACGTTAAGTTCACCTGCGAGAGCAGCAGTAATGGCATCGGACCTGGAGTGAACAGTAGCACCAACCTGCACGTGGAATGTGAGTTTATTTGACTTTTTGTACGTGTAGAATGAGGTTAGGTTTGTGGTGATTGGTTGGATCGTGTGGGGTTTTTGAGGAAGCGTTATATACAGATGGTCGAAGATTATTTTGTGAGAAGGATTATTAGATGTAATGAGACAGCTTGTGTAAGATGCCTGGTACTATTTTTGAGAATAGTCTGATTTTATTAGTTTATTTCTTTTTTTAACGATGTAGGACGAGCACACAAATTTGTTGGATTTGGTACAGCAAGGGTAGAGCTGTTGTCCCTCTTTATTTAATAATATTTGTTAGATATTGCATAAAATACAGTTGAGAACTCTCTTTAGCAACGCTCACGCAGGATTCTGTCATAAGACTCTTCTGACATTCCTTATTATATTCATACTCATCACACACTCGTATTACATATTGTCTAAAAATTCCGAATTTTAGGAAATCGTTCATGATAATCTAGCATAAATAAATTCCGAATTTTAGGAACTCATTCGTGATAGTTTAGCACAAAGAAATTCCGAATTTTAGGAACTCATTCGTGATAGTTTAGCACAAAGAAATTCCGAATTTTAGGAACTCATTCGTGATAGTTTAGCACAAAGAAATTCCGAATTTTAGGAACTCATTCGTGATAGTTTAGCACAAAGAAATTCCGAATTTTAGGAACTCAATCATGCTAACCTAGTATAAACAAATTCCGAATTTTAGGAACTCAATCATGCTAATCTAGCATAAGTAAATTCCAAATTTTAGGAACTCAATCATGCGAATCTATCATAAACAAACTCCACATTTTAGGAACTCATTCGTAATAATCTAGCATAAACAAATTCCACATTTTAGGAACTCAGTCATGTTAATCTAGCATAAACGTCCTCTCCATGCACTGTGACACCGTTCCAAACACCCGTCAATCGCACTGACAGTCGCTCAGTCCACTCGCCAATGCTACAACAACGAAACGTTAAACTCAACAATGTTAGTCACAAGCGAAACTGTGAAGGATGTCGGTTTTAATATCCGAGCATTACCGAGGCATTTTCAAACGCATTGCAGGGAAGTAGCCAAGTTCAGAGCAATAAATCGGGCGTGAACAGCGCACGCCAGAACACGCACAAATCTTCGAAAACTTGGCCCCGGAAGATTTGTAGGCATCGAAATGTCGCGACTGGTTTATGTCTCCAACGCGTTCCCATGTCGCTAGGATTGCAAATGCCCGAACTTAAATTCGGTTAAGTACTCGATATTGGGTGGAAAATGACCTGAGAATATTGAGCTCTCTTCTCGCATCGATCGCTTTGCGGAAAAAGGATAGAAATGTAGCTTTAGAAAGCTTTTATCTGTCACAAATGTGGTTCAGAGAGAGGAAACGTTTGCGATGGATAATTAATTGAAAAGTTAATCCAGTGCACGTGTGCTCGAAGTTTTGCAACTCAATTTCCTCAGAAAACTTTCGGGTCTTTTTGACCAAACTTTTCGCTTTCTTCGACTTATTTCTACAGGTAAGATCACCCATGGGTTGGGTTAGGTAACGTTAATTTAAGTTCACCCTGTGTATAAATTGCACGAGAAATCGCGAAATTATGAAACAAGATGACGAAAACGTAATCAAAAATATACAAAATGGCGGCTTTGAAGTTAATATTTCGTTGACTATCGTAAATTTCAGGAATTGTGAAATCCCAGGCAGGGAACATACAGCGAAATAATTGCAGAAATATGCAACAGACGATTGGTTCATGAAGGATTAGCTCTGAATCGTTTCTATTAAATCGTTCGGTGATAATGGAGGCTTTGGTAGATGACGATGATTCGAGCGACGATCACGTGAGGCATTAATAAAGGGAAATTGATATCCCAGATTTCGATAGTTATAATATATAGAGTGGGTCAAATTCCAGGTCACATTTTCGCAAAATAAAATTTTACATCATCGCATTTTAATATTTCAAAACGAGAACAAAATCGAGATAAAACGCAATTTTCAGAACTTATGCTATGGTAAGATCGGATTAACCCTTTGCACTCGGGTGGCACCTCTCAGTCGCCATTTAATCAGGTTCTAAAGATGGCTGTTAATTAATATATCAAATTTACAATTACCCAAGGATACGTGGAATATCGAAGTAAAATAATTTTTCGTCTTAAAGTGTAGTAAAAATTGGATTTATAAGTCGAACTTTTAACTTTGGTTATATTTTATTTCGAGAGATGCGTGATGCAGACGGTGGGTTGTCAAAAAGTGTCCCGTCAATCCCGTCAGCTAGGTTTCTATAGGTCCTATGACAACTCATTGCGTCACTCAACTCAGCTTCGAGAATTGATAAGCTGGATGGTTCCTGGAAGCAAACATATATCCCTATACATGATAACGCCATCCAAATGAAGACTCTTCTCGCAAAAGTGCAAACGATTTCTTATTAACCGCTTTAAAAATATCGTCGACCTTATGGCAGAAAATCTTCGAATTACTAGTTTCCTATAACGAAAAAATCGCCGAGTGCAAAAGGTTAATAAATTAAAAGGAACTTTTGACTCCGATTATATTTTTATTTCTTGGTGGTATGAAATAAACGGAGGCTCGAATTCTTCTATGACGCGTGGTGCAGACAGTGGACTGTCAAAAAGTGTGCCCTATCTAACCCTTTTTATAATCTCTATGATAACCCACTCTGTCACTCAACTCAGCTTCGTGAATTGATCGGAGTGACGCCATCTAAATAAAGATTCCTCTCGCAATACTAGCCTAAATAATCGCAAAAACTTATTTCTCAAAGCATGCATTAATCGCAATATGCTTTTCGTTAAATAAATCATCAGTTCCGCTGTCGTTACCTATTTCCGATTATTTCAAATATATTTATTATTCATAACAGTTACGAACAGCTGGCACACGAAACGTGACTTTTAGCTCACTCTGTATATCACTGAAGCCGCAAGTTAGTACTCGAATTATGTTCGAGTTGCTCGGTTGTCGAAATCGATTAGGTTAGTTCGTAGAAATTTCGCGGGTTGCTCGGAGTTCATGTTTGAACTGTACCAGCCCCTAAGACATACTGATGTTTAACCTGGATTTACTAATGCAATACGCTTCTTCCACTCTGAAACGTACCCTCGTTGCATCTACTCTATCCTCTTCTAACTTCGTCTGAATCATTCTGCTATCTAGAAACTGTCAAAATCACCTGTTACCTTCGATACCCTAAGAAAAATATAAAATTATGTAGCAACCCATCTCTATTGGCGAAGAAGGAAACTATTTATCCACTGTTAGCGACGTTAACACTTTGCCATCCCCTGTCACGCAGACGTGACTTTGGTTCAGCGTGGCACAATGCTTCCATTATGCTTCCTTTTACAATACTGCTTTTCGCTTGTTTAATTCCTCGCGATATCCTTTCAATGAAATCGATAAAATCGCCATTTTCTTTCAGACCCGCCGGAAAATGTGACGATATCGAAGACGATGATAAACGTGACCGTGGACACGATACCGGAAACGGTGACCTGCGACGCGAAGGCAAATCCGGGCCCCATATTCCGCTGGTATCGGGTAGGATCCACGGACCTCATCATGACAGGCCGGGTTTTCGATTTAAAGGTCGCAGTGCCGAAACGCAGCAACGGAACGTACTATTGCAATGCATGGAATCGCCACGGAAGCTGGAACATTACCTTCGTCATGAATGTTCAATGTAAGTAAAGAAACATCCTGGCGTGCAAGCTTCCAGTCATCTCGAGTGACGTTCAAATATTGAGAAAGATTTATGTTCCCGTGGCTGAGTGTTTTCTTCAGGGGGGACCGGAGCAACTGCAGCAACGATTTTCTTCTTTATTTTTTCGAATATTTCTTTCCTTCGTTTCTCTTTCTTCCTATCTTTTTATATTCTCCCGTAGTTTTTCTGCTTCCTCGAAGAATGTTTATTTCATAGTTTTAAGAGGAGAAACGGTAGGTAGCATTTCGGAACGATGAAGAACGTAGTTTCGAGATGGAATATTATGTTAATGGGTTCGGAGACGGTTATTTAAAATTGGACGTTTTGCTTCTTCATGGGGATGAAGGTGTATACCGAAATACACTGATTTGCGAAAAATAAATTTAACGCTATAATTTGTGAAATTATAAATAATACTTAGAAATAGTTAAAGGATAAAGATATTCTTATATCTCAATGTTGACTTTTATTAAGATGAAGGAATTTTTATTATATTAGTTTGAGTATCCTCATTTATTTATAATATAATTATCTATCTACTATATTTAACACCAGAACTACCAACCCAGTGCAGATGACTGGTCCCAGAATTTTCCTTTTTGCAATCACCGAACACATACACCTGCTTTAAGAATAAAATTGGTAACAACTCCATATTATGAAAGAACTGTAATCGATATATTCACTCGTATTCATCGTACCGCTGAAATTACTATAATCTGCCTACCCATTAAAGATCGGTAGTTCTAGTGTTAAGTCGACTATAGGACTTCGAAGCTATCGTACTCGCCTAATCGATAAATCTGAAAATTTCTTTTGCCCCTAACTTTCCACATTCCACTAGTAATTACCAATCAAAGACCATTCGAGTCTCCTGACTCTATTTGTCTCTACTACCATTTTAGTGAGACCTGAGTAATGATTAGCAATTGAATACTGTAAGAGTGATATATTTGTAGCGAAAATAAGGGGGTAATTTATATTTGTGTCTATTGGAGAATATTTCCTACGAAAAATATTAAAATTAATGTTATTTGTGATATTGGTTAAAAATAATAATTCCTGTTTGGAAAATATATGCTACAAATCTGTGTAAACTTGTATATTAAATTTATTAGAAATATTGAAAGAATTGGAAGTGAGTTGATAATTTTGCTATTCCGAGGAATATAAATATTTTCCGGTGCATTTGGCGCTATTTTCAGGAATACTGTTCCTGTTATTACCTTAGTTTAACCTATACTCGGCCATTAACCCGGTACGTGATGGATGATGAAGAAGAGAAGTTGAAAATAGACACGATATAAACTCCTCGCGTCCAGATTGAAAGTTTGCAAGAATCGATTAAATTGTTTAAGACACGTTCGGTAAACCGAGAACCGGTAGGAACTCGCTCGAAATTCGTTTGGATTGAGCAACGTAATTTCGATCAGCAGCGAGAACGTGACGAATCAACCGTGAAATATTTCACGCAATTGCACGTTTCATCCCTTTATCGATTTCCGGTTTCTCTTACGTTCCAATGCTCTTCTTCCACATTTCTGATTTCGTACATCTCCTACGTAATAAAAGCTTATAAACTCCTATAAAATTATCACGATTACGTATATCACGAAATTTATTTTTTAAACTGTGAGAAAGATAAATTTTCCATTCGCTTGCCTTGAAATAATTTTTCCACAAAATACGATACCTATAAAATAAATAAAAATAGAAATAGAAAAGAAAAGAATGATTACTTAGAGGACGCAGGAAGATAAATTTTCCATTCGCTTGCCTTGAAATAATTTTTTCACAAAACACGATACCTACAAAATAAATAAAAATAGAAATAGAAAGAAAGAACAATAAATTACGGGACTCAGAAAAATAAATTTTCCATTTACTTGCCTCGAAATATTTATCTTTTTACAAATTCATTACCAACAAAAAAACAAAAGAATAATAACTTAAAAGACACAGGAAGGAAAATTTTCCATTCACTGATTTTGAAAAATTAATTTTTTAACAAATACGTCATCTGCAAAAACGAGAAAATATACATAAAGAAGAGAAAAGAAGGATAACTTAAATAAATTTTCCATTCGCTTGTTTTGAACTATTTATCCCATTACAAATTCATTACCAACAAAAAAAAAGGAAAGAATAATTTAAAATCACAGAAAGAAAAATTTTCCATTCACTGATTTTGAACAATTAATTTTTTAACAAATACGTCACCTGCGAAAACGAGAAAATATAAATAAAGAAGAGAAAAGAAGGATAACTTAAATAAATTTTCCATTCGCTTGTTATTGAACTATTTATCCCATTACAAATTCATTACCAACAAAAAAAAAGGAAAGAATAATTTAAAATCACAGAAAGAAAAATTTTCCATCCACTGATTTTGAAAAATTAATGTTTTAATAAATACGTCATCCAGAAAAACGAGAAAATATAAATAAAAAAGAGAAAGGAAGGATAACTTAAAAAACACAGAAAGAGAAATTTTCCATTCACCACTTGCCCTGAAATATTTATTTTTCCACAAACACGTTGCCTATAAAGAAGAAAACGAGTAAAAATATAGAAAAGAACGACGACTTAAAAGACACGTGTACGTCGAAGTAACACACGAATGTATCCTAACAAAAGCAAAGTAAGTTGGCACGGCTTTCTTCCTGTGCAGTTAAGCCCGAGTGTCAAGTGGATAGGGAACGAATAGACGACGAGGATTACGTGGTCTGCTCAGCGACGGCCAACCCGAAGGAGACAGATTTCGTTTGGTCATTGAAGAGTGACAATGACACGTTGGAGCAGGTCGCCGAGACTCGCAATGGGAAAAGCTACATCCGTCTCGATCCGTCGGTAACCAATTTCCGGACGTACGTTTGCGTTGCGAACAACTCCATCGGCCATTCCAGTGCCTGCGAGCGCGACGTTCCAGGTACGTTCAGATACTTCTGTTTCTTCTCTGCTTTCTTCCATGATTAATCGCCTTCGAGTGGACCACAAAGAATTTTGCCACGTTCTATGTCGAAGTGATCGATTGAGAAAAATTGAGAAAAATTTGACTATGTGAATATTAATTCTTGAATAATGGAATCTTGGGATCGAAGATCATTCGATACTGTAAATCCTGCGAATTTTGATCTTTCAATTTTTTCCATAGAAATTTTCTTTATTAAATTATATTTTAAATTTGTTATCTTTTGTGAAATTCTAGGGTTAGGTGGTATCTTTTGATCTCACATTTCTGGGAAAAAATTCTGGTCTGCATGAAATTTAATAATGTTTCAACGTGTTACATTTTCTTGATCATATGTTATGTGTTTTGCGAATTGTATATATATAGAGAGAAAGATGTTAAAATAGAATATTGTTTCTATTCGTATGGGTTTGTGAAGCACATTATTAGTAGGTTTAGAGTTAAATTAAATTATGATAAATTACATTTACGTCAGAGTATTCATTGCATTGTAAATGTTAATAGGCCATGAATGAGCCATGATTCAATTATAGCTCTGTGCTTCATATGTATCGTCCTACCGGTTATAAATTAAGTATAATATAATGCTTAATATTACAATTTAATGCCTAATTTTTCTAATAGAGGAGAAGATCAATGTTAACCCTTTGTGGATGAATATTATAACATTCACGATCCAATATTTTTATTTAATTGCTTGAATGCTGCTTATATTTCAAATAATTGTATTATTTCCATCGTTCTTTACTTAATATTCCTTCTTGTTCTTTTTTAAAAAGAATTTTCCTTAATTTATTATTTACAATGATTTACCGTGTATTCCATACACTATTATCTCTTTATTCGCAATACCTTTGAAATTTATTAATGAATATTTATGATAAATCAATTTAAATATCGGGAAAGGGAAAAATTATTCCAATTTTTAGCAGGAAATAATTTATATCATTTGACATTTTTATTTTTGACATTTTTATTTCGATGCTTCTTAATTTCAAAATTGATATTTTTGGTACCGGTGAAACAATATCTCGACAATAAAATGTCACGTGACTTTGTCGATCGTATTTTACGATCTTCCAGTTACCTTACGGACAATTTTTAATGGCCACGTCGGTGTCACACTTACGTCACGCTTCTATCGCATTGAAATAACAGAGTTTTAATGACGGAGGCCTAGTGCATCGCGATGAAAACTCGCGATTTAATTACGAATGGGATACCATTTTCAACCGCTGCGAATTTTTACGCGGAATGGATTCCTTTGCCACAGTCATTTTCCCTCTCATGATATCAACATTCCCATCGTGGCTTTTGTATTATATTTTCCGGCTGTAATTCGCGTGTAAAAGAAAAATGCCCGGCACCGGGAATCTGAAAGCGTGAGATTAAGGAAGCCAAGAATCATCCCCTGGCCTCTTAAAAAATGCCAGACTACGACCGAGTACTTCATTTATTTGTACCTCGTGTTCTTATTAAACTTATTATGTCACCGTTGCTTTTTCTCTTTGGTATTACGTTTACACGATTTTTCATACTACAATTTATCATACTTTATTCGTTACGTGTTATATTCCTTTTTAATCGTTTTATTTTAATACACCAATCGACGAGTACCAGGTATAATTTTCAAATACAATCACTTTGGTGACTAGAGTCCTATGGCAGAAACTAAAACTTTTTTGAATTATGCAGATTTAGCTTTATCAAATTTTCCTATCGAAATATCTTTCAGAGAATATTTTGGCATTTTTTTAACTTTTTATGTTGTTCTTTTTTTATAATTTTTGATATAAAAGAAATAATAATATAGGAAATAAAAATATTAAGAAGTCAAGAATTCGATATAGAAGTTTCGAATTTCATAAAAATTTTCGACCTACGATGGCTTAAATTTTATCGAAGTTAAATATTGCAATATCTTTCAAAATATCAAGCTTAAATTTTTATTTAATGCTGTATAAAGAATTTAAATTTCTCTAACGTAGAAAATGAAATAATTCGACGTAATGGACACGAATAACATTTGTTGAAAAATTCTAACAGATTTGAAATAGTTAAGGTGTCTAAGTGTTTCAAATGGATGTACAAACTGTTTAAAGGGACACACTGCAGATAAATTTTAAACGATCCTTTGCTTAGCATGTACTATCCTCTTGCTCTATACGGGCTGGTGCATTGCAAAGTTACAAAAACGAGATTACTTTCTTGTCAGCGTTATTAAATATTCATAGAGAGATGCTTTACATTTTTACTAAGATCTTTCCTAGGATGAAACTTCATTTTATGCCGAGGCAAAGAAACGGATACTGGTGCACGATAAAAACGAAGCGACTCGAAACTGCGACGTTTACGACAATGGCCCTTGTCGTTCCCTTTAACTGGTCGGTAATCGACATTTCAAGTTTGAACTTTCTATCGCGAATGAAACCTCCGTTATCCATCGAAGAATTCGCGTTTGCGAAATTTTGATCAGCCTTAACACGTTCGTCGCCGCGTCACCCATATCTGGGTGACGGGTATGCTACCGTGAGGGCCCGTCACCCAAATATGGGTGACACTCTTCTTGTTCGAGTTAAATAAGATTTTTAGACGGATTTTTAGAAGGAATTTAATGAATTATAACTGAAATATAAATACAGGATATACAACATAAAAATATTAAAAATATGCATATTATACTATATTTTTATTAACCCTATGAATTTTTCAGTCAAATCTTATTAAATCGAAATGGCTATAGCAATTCAATAGGATTTTTTCTCCTTATTCATGTAAAAAAATTAGCCCACCACTATATTAGTCGAAACTGTCAGTAAAATTTAATTTTTCAGTCAAATCCTATTGAATCGAAATGGCTATAGCAATTCAATAGGATTTTTTCTCCTTGTAAAGGGTGACGGGTATGCTTCCGTGGGGGCCCGTCACCCAAATATGGGTGACACTCTTTTTATTTAAGTTAAATAAGATTTTTAGTCGGATTTTTAGAAGGAATTTAATGAATTATAACTGAAATATAAATACAGGATATCGAACATAGAAATATTAAAAATATACACATTATACTATATTTTTATTAATTATTTGCACTCGAGAGGCGCCATTGATAAAATTTCAAAGCTCGATATTAATTAATATATCAAATTTGAAATAATGTGACATTATGCGAGGTATCGAAATTAAATAATGCTGCGTGTTAATTATTATACGATTTCTTATTTCCTGTTCAAAAAATATCATCAGCTTTGTAACAGAAAATCTTTGAACTCCTATTCTTCTTTAGCCAAAAAATCGTCGAGTGTAAAGGGTTAAATTATCAATAAAAATATTCCAAGCTATTATCGACCAAATTTTATCTTGCTGCAGCATTATTACATTACAACTGAAAATTAAAAAGCTTGCATAGAAAATAAATAAAATTAAATTTCCAAAATTTAAATTCTTCGGCGCAAAGAATTGCACAAATTTTTGAAACAGTTTTTCCAGAAATTATACCTCGTTGATTTATACAGGATAATTTATAAGATACTTTTTATATTAATCACGATGTCGATGCAAAGCAGAAAATTTTTCAACTCGTACCCTTCTTTAATCAAAAAATCGTCGAACGCGAAGGGTTAATTTATATTTAGGATAAAATATTACATTACACTATGTCGCATGGTATTCGTTAGTCCTTTCGCTACTACGGATGACTATAGTCAGTCGCCACAAAAATGGTACCAGAAGTCAAGTCAAATGCTATCGATTCTCTTTCCTCTGTTCGCAATTGCAACCAATTATTGCAATTTTCGCTTTTTTCGTAATTGTTTTGTCATTGGCCGTTGGAACTCAAGTGTATAATCTTAGTTAGTTGTGAGTCGAATGTTTCAGAAGATAGAGACGAAACGTATGCGTGATAAAACTGCAGCAAATTTATATAAGTATAGTGAATTGTTGTATAATTATTTTAAATATTATATAAAATCGTATAGCTCCGAGTTATAAATAAAATGATAAATATTTCATTTTGTACCGCGATCAATATTTTCGTTTCTCTAGCCAGATGAAAGTTGATAAATTTTCATCTTTCCTTATCATTATCTTTACATTAAAATTTAGATTAGTTGACATAAAATTCATTACTGAGATATACATTGATTATTATAGAATTGCTGTGGAACTGAAATCATCAGCGAACAGACTAATATATATATATATAGGATTTGGAAATTTTCCGAGGACTTGAATTCTTCGAAGTCGGAATCTATCTAGTGGCGAGGGTGAGAACGATGGTCACTACAGACCCATCCAAATCATCAGTCCGCTATCGTTCTGGAGCTTTGACAATCGGATTAAGGCCCCGTGAGAAACTCAATCGAATCGCACTGGGCGACGAACGTGTTAAAAAGCCACCCCTACCACCCTTTCCATCTCGCGACATTCGAAGGGGGTCGCAGCCATATATTCGCGGAACATCCATCCACGAAGGATTAACCGACCCATTTATCACGAGTTCGAGCAGTTCCAATAACCAAATTCTTAATTCCCGCGACACTTGGCGATCCATCAACAGGAATCGGTACAACGAGACACATTTTTCCGCGTCCTGACACGAGCATTTCGGTTCGAAGTTGGTAAATTAGATTGGCCGCGGACACGTGTGAAATTCGAAAGGCTAATTTATTCGCTTGAAATCGTATTCGGCCATTTGCATTCCCCTCATTTATTTCTCCCGTTTATTTCGGAAACGTCAAAACGACGACGATTATTTCTCGCGCGTGCGAGGCACCCCTAAAATGACGGATCGCGAAGGGTCGTCAAAGGATGCTCGAAGTCGTTCCAATTAAAATACTACCCTAACACTTTTGTTAATAATATGCAGATCGCATGTAAATGTAGAGTAGGACAAGGATCGAGACGATGAGGAAGTTATACTTTTATTAGGGTTTATGTAGATACGACGTGAACATGAATTTTCAACGACTTCGACCACGCGGATGAACCTAAATGCGGTAGTTTCCTTCGTGTCGATCTGTTCGAGATTCGGAAACTCGAACCGAGATCGAAATCGCATTTGGATGTAATTTTCGTTTCCTTTGGATCATTTTCTTTTTCTTTTTTTCGTTTTTGGTTGATATGGTGAATTGTGAGCAGAATTTCAGTCATCTCTTTGGTAACTTCAGTGTCGTATGATGGGTTTATGTATGATATATTCATAGTCAGAAATTTTTTATTATGAAAGATCATGCTACGAATTCCTTAATAATAAATATTATTAATTTTGTTTTGTTTTTGGAATAAATTATTAGCAGAATTTCGATAATTTTCGTGTAGTTTTAGCATCTAATAATAATCCTATTCGTGAAAACTACGAATATCTAAATATCTCAGCTATTATTATTCGAATTTTTAAAAATAATATAGCTATAAAAATACCGTCAAAAATTTATAATTCGTTGTTATTATTTAATAATTGATTTAAATAATTTCCATAATTTTATAAAGTAGTATAATATTAAATTTTCCTCTTTAATATTCAACCTTATTACCAATCCTGACCCTCGACGTTCTTCCTTCATTTCTAAATTTTCATTTTCCCTTTATTTCTCATATTCGATTATTTTAAATTAGCGAAATTTATCGCGCGGAGGATTCGTCGGTAATCGTCTGTAAAAATACAAGATAAGAGTACGAATATAAATTACATGACAAAATAATTCAAAACGCCTCCACTGGGACGTTCACCCTCCGACTTCTTAAGTGTTATCATTTCTTCCAAGGAAAATGCAACTTTCCCCGGGAGGATATGAATATCCGGGCGATTAAATAAATCTACGATAAACATTTTCATGGACGGTTATTAAAATTTTCATAGAAATAGCTTCGTTGTGCGTTCTAATTTAGCATATCGAAGAGATACGAGTAGCTACTATAACAGAAAATGAAACGAAGTTGGTTCTGCAACGAATTATCCAGCTTGGATCTAAAAATTGGACATTGTTAAAATTATTTTGTGTATTATCGATATTTATTTATAATACTCTTTTAATTAGTTGATAAATGAGTAAAAGATATTGTACACTTTCTGTTTCTTCTTAGCTCACCATGGACATCGAAGTAAGTTCAATCATAATTATTGTGTTATATATAATTTCTTGAAATTAAACCTTATGTTTCGTATATTTCATTGTTAATGGAGTCATACGAAATGAGTAGTTAATTGAGAATAAAATGTAATACTATTGAAAGCTGTATAATAGAAACTAGACTTTGCATCTTAGGAAAATATATTTATGATTGACACAATTGACAGATTTTTATGTTTCATAAACATTTCTGTGTAATATATAATTACATATTACATATATAATATATAAACTAACGTATTATATATATAATATACATTATATCATGTGAACATTATAATTATTAGTTACGTATATATTCAATTACGTTATTACATATTTTTCTGTATTCTGTGTATCTTAAATATTCAAAAAATATTATTTTCCCTAAATTGTCTAAGTAATGGTAAGAAATATAATAGGAATATTAAAATAAATATTGAAATAGATATTAAAATTGAATAAGATATTCCTAGGCTCGTTAAATAAAATTGCCTATTCGAGTTATTTCTTAAATTCTTCATTTTTTTCTCCTTTTTAGATAAAGATCGTCTCGCGAGTGAAGAAAGTTACAAAAGTGGCTGAAAGCAATTTGAAAAATAATCAGCTCGATAAAAAATGATCTCGATTATGTTGTTTCCTTCTCAAGGGGGGAAAGAAGTTTTATGGGTTGCTTAGCTTTCAAAATATTTCACCGGGTTGATTAAAATGGAGCACCCTGTATAAGCGCATAAACTCCCTTAATAAAGGCAGCTTCTGGTAAAATATTATAGAGCAAGGGGAATGGATTAAATCTAAGCAGAAATATGAAAAGCTTCCCTCGAGATCGGTCGTCTCACTTTCTGTATTTATAATATTTCACAGCTGTCGTCGAAATTTGAATTGCAACTGTTCCGCCGACTGTTTTATCTCAGGACAGAGGAGGGCTGCCGTGAAATCTCATTGTCTCTAGTTTCGCGAAAAAATTTTCAAGGGATCCGCGAAATAAAATAATTTCGCTCTGTCGGATTTCGTGGAAACCTCGCGTTATTCCTGATACAATATCTAATTTTAATATTCGACAAGTACAAGCATTTTTAAATCCCCAGGGAAAATTCTCCCTGCTCGAAAATTTAATCAGTGGATCTTTGTAAGCTGCCGAATAAAAGAAATCGTTTTGCTTGAATTTTTTAAAGGTTTTGTTTACGTTAAATCATTTCAGAATTTTTTACTATGTTTCATAAAAGCTTTCGAACGTTTGTTCCATCGCGTGCTATATTTCATGCGGTTTTCTCGATTCAAGAAATAGTTACAGATTTCTAGATCCTCTTCAACGAAATTTCAATCGTTGATTAAATGTTTCGCGATAGATGCAATGCATTGATGAAGAAATAAAAATATTCGCGTGGTTTGAAAAATAGCGAAAGCGTCAGGTTTCCCAGGATTCTCGTATTTTTTGATTTCTCCATAAATTTTTCCCGCATTTATCGAAAATTCGCGAAATTTCCAGGATCGATTATTAATTTTATTAACTCGAGAGGTTCGCAAAGTGTTAATAACCGACTTTCATGAAATTTGCGGAGAGCGTAGTATTTCTTTTTTCCTCCCATTTTTTATCGATTATCGTTCGTATCTAGAGATAAAAAATGGCCCTCAAAATTGTGAATAAAAAACACGAAAACTCTGCGTCTTCCAAATTATTTTCCGTGGATGAAAATATTGTACGTAAAACATGATTCCGTGTAAGCAGAATTAAATTAAAAATAATACAATATTTCGAGCCAAAAGAATGAATTAAAAAATTATCTTGTTAAACGAAACTAGTATTTTACACACGAATGATTGTTTATGAAATAATATATGAACGTGATATTTAAAAAAAAAAAAATTATGTTCGTCGTAAGTTTGATAAAAATCAATTATTTGCACATAAGAAGCTTTTGTTTTAAATCTGTACATATTTCAGGTCACATACCTTGGTGGCAACAATTGGAAGGGTATCTTCTTCCCATAATCATCGTAGCTGCAGTTGTCCTTATACTCGTGATAATCATAATCTGCGTGGTGATCTACATCGTTTGCAGACGCAAACGAAATCAGATGAAATGTAAGTTACACTTTGCTTCTTACTCCGTGACTGTCATTGTGATCGGTTGTTCACAACGATTCGCATGACGTAGACCATCGAATGGACTTTCTTCAAGACACCTAAATTTTTCTCTTTTAATATCCGATATAACTCGCGCAAATTGATTCAATACAGGGGACATAGAAGATTAATAATATGACTATTAATTAATTACACTGTTCAACGGGAATTTTAATCTGTAATATCCATTGGGAAATTGTTGTAGAATTTGCTTTTTTAAAAATGAATCCATATTTGAGATTTCTATATCAACCTCTATCACAGTTTTCGAAAATTGCGAATATTTATCAAAATTGCACGATTTTTGGTTGAAATGAAGTATTATGTAAAAAGCAAGAAGGCTAGGAGGTTAATTGTTACTTTACAACTTAGATGAGAGTATTCTGAGTCTAACAGTGTCCATAACTATAATTATTTTTATTTCTGAATAATTATAATTGGTCATCAAAGAATCATTGATAAATTTGGACTTCTCTCACCTAACTTTTATAACAATAATGAACCACCTGACACTTTTTAATTTTTGTCTGTGAATTAAATTTATAGCCAAAAATCGTGCATTTTTAGGAAAACTCATTTTTCGGAAACTGTATTTTTGATTACTGATTCCTATTCAGGAAAATGAACTCTACAATGGATATTATAATGGATATTACAGATCAGAGAAAAACATAAAATTTGTCGTATAGTATTACTCTAGATCCTAATTACCATATATAACAAAAATTGAAGAAAATAGTCATTGAATATTTTCCAAACATACAAACCAAAATCTTGAAGGAACCCATGTCAGAATCGAACGATCATTACAACAGACGAACACACTTCACACTCACGGAATACTCACGTTGACAGTACCAGATTTACGTCACATCACATCGTGCAACGATGAATACGCATTAACCAAACCGTCTGGCAGTTGCATCAACGACAATGCACCAATTAGGGTACAAATCTCACATATCTCTGCTATCAACGAGACTTCAAAAAATTCTCCAAAAATCGAGCTTATCGAATCAGATATACGAGCTACCTCGCACAACACGACCCTGCCAAGTTATTCCCCTAACACTAGAACTACCAATTTATACATAATATACGTCTAAATAACACTCGAATTATGCACGATTATAATTCAATTAACAATTCTTTCACCTAAATAAAAATAAAAATGAAACAAAATATCGGAATCCCATTACCTTAACTTACTCGGTAGTTCTACTGTTAATAATCCCATACTCTGCAATGTAACATCCCCCATAATATAGTATCGAATTCTCGATAATCACACCAACAGGTAGCCTCCTCGTGCCATTGTCTCGATTGAAAGAACTGCGTGGACGTAATGCATATTTGTCGTGAGTGGTGCATCTCATAGATCACTAGCACATTTACTATCGAGGTAGACGCAACAGGAAAAATCCCTAAAAAAAAAAAAGAAAAGATAGAAAGAAGAGAAACAGATTCGTAATAACAGCTGTTTGTTGCAACGCAACACGGTGCAGTGTCCCGTATGCATACGCGTGTCAGACCGTTTCTCTTTGCGCCCTCTTTGTGCAACGAGATCTCGTCTCGCTGATATCCGTGCGCTCACTTTGCCGATACTGTTTACAGCGTTGTTCGATCTGGCGGAAAAATAGAATTGGCAAGTGGGTGACACGAATCATAACGATCGGTGATTCGCGTTTACAATGATGCACGGAAATCGGGCCTCGAAAACGAGGTTTTTCATCCTTTCGAGAACCCGATCCGGCGACTTTGCGGACTGTTAGGGGAAACGAAACGGGAATCGTGATCCACGTGTCGTTGCATGCTAGCCGCTTGATCGAGTCTGGGTACGAAAAGGGAACAGGGGAGGACATGGGATGGGACATCAGGCTGATCTATCGATCGAGAGCGAGGATCGAGAGATTTTTTTCGCTGCTCAGACGTATTCTGGATATTTCGTTTGCTTGCAAGTTGTCGAGTAGCGTTGTCGCGTTGGGACCGGAAGGAATTCGAGACTTTGTTAGCCGAGGGTATTTTCACGATACGTCGAGACGTTGTTCGTGTATAAAGTTACAGTGACTACCCATCCGACCTGGCTGCGGACGTCGAATTTGTTATACGAGAATTTCGGAAATTCGGGGAAAGCTTATTCGATAGCTCGTGACAGGAGCTGCGAAATTTTGTTGGAAATTTGTATAATGTAAATTCATTTAAGTAAGGGTAAATTATGGTAAATATATGGATGAAGAAATTAAAGGGTAGATTGTGCAAGGGAATGGAAATTATGGTGGAAGAGTGTCAGATGTTGTAAATACGAAGATTGTGAAAGAAGCTTAAGTTGTATAGGAAATATTAAAAGTTTCGCAATTTAAAAAATTAATAGAGTTACATACTTGCCTTAACACTAGAGCAGTGGTTCTCAGTTACGGTTTGTTTTAATATCTTGAAGCTTAAGTAACGAATATGAGGCAATATGAAATACAAGTGGTTTCTTTTTCTATTTTAGCATAAATGCATTAGCATCGAGTATAAAAAATGTAAGAAAAGTTTCGAATTATTATATCTTCATAGGAAAAAGATTTTCGAGTGCAAAGGATTAATCTAGTAGCTATATTCTTACATTACTTATTTCCACATATAATCAACACATATATCGTATAAAAATGTGTTAAATATTATGAGGAAATAGCGACTAATTATTTAGGAAACTAGAGAAAATAACTAGAAAAAAGTAACTAAAGCAACAGCTACAGAAAAGTACCTAAAAAAATGTTCTGCTACAGCTGTAACATTATCGTAAAGGAATAGCGACTAATTATTTAGGTAACTAGAGAAAGTTACTAGAAAAAAGTAACTAAAGCAACAGCTATAGAAAAGTACCTAGAAAAATATTCCGCTATACAATATTTGCTACAGCTATAACAATATCATAAAGAAATAACGACTAATTATTTAGGAAACTAAAAAAAGTAACTAGAAGAAAGTAACTATAGTAACAGCTATAGAAAATATTTCCACATATAATCAACACATATATCGTATAAAAATGTGTTAAATATTATGAGGAAATAGCGACTAATTATTTAGGAAACTAGAGAAAATAACTAGAAAAAAGTAACTAAAGCAACAGCTACAGAAAAGTACCTAAAAAAATATTCCGCTATACAATATTTGCTACAGCTACAACAATTTTATTATTATTTCATAATATTATTATAAAAAGGAAAAAGAAGTAAAAATCGAACGGTGATTGACCTTTTAAATCGAAATCTGTCGGATAATATTAGAGTATAAACGAACATAATTCATCTAGGTAGATAATTATAGAAATTGTTATAATTCTTATGAAATTATTTAGCGATTGTCAGAAAGTCATTTGTTATCAATTTACCCGAAACTCGTAGGATTGGACGTCTACAGCCGGGGCTGCATAAATCACGCACTGCATACATTATTTTGCGTTGTTATTATCGCATAGTTCATGCTAGTTACAGAAAAGAAAGCATGTCTCTTGTGTTACGTAATCGTATAAGGTAGATGGACAATGCGAATTTCCCATTTTGGATGCAAAGACAAGTACATACGTGTATACAAATTATTAAGTACACGAACCCGTGCTGCGCCAGTCAGTCATTTTCTCAGTTGCCGAATGCTTCGTGGACATTTTTATGCTCGTTACGTGCATCATTCTCACTCGTGCGTGGAAATAATCGGGGGGGAGGGATTTCATTTTAACCGATTTCAATTACGCTTAACGCCCTTTACGCGGGAACAATGGCAACGCTATCGAAATTCAATTAATACAGGGACGTAATAAGGAATCTGCGATTTTTTCTCCACCCGGTGAAAAATTAACGAAGTTTCCCGCTTGTAACACGTGGCGTTCTCCAGGGAACGTATCGAGCCGATGGAAAATTGCTAACGCGAATTATTCGTCATATCGTGTTTTATTTATTGAAATTCGATTACCGTGTCCGCGGGAAAAGTGTTTATCTTGTTGTCGAATTAAAACGCGCGAATTATCGGAAATTTCCGCGAATTTTTACGCGCCAATGCCAGAGGTTTTTAATAATTTCCCTGTGACGGATTTCGTTTTGACAATCGTCGGAATTAGCTTTTGTTACACGACTTCTCGCTCAAATTCAATAACACCGTATGTACAAATATTTTTCAGTTTTCAAAGTAATTTAAGAAACTTTTAAAATACATATTTCGCGCGAAACTAATATTTAAACAGATCGGAACCAGGGTCTTGAAATAGGTATAATATCTATTTCCATTTTTCAAGCTGTCATAGAAGCTAAATAATTTTATCACGATTATATAAAAATAGCTATGCTAAGTAGATTCTATAATTCCAGTCGAACTATTTCATTCAAAATCGGTATATAACAATTTGGAAACATTTGTAATATCTATTTCGACTTTTCAAGCTGTCATAGAAGCTAAATAATTTTATCACGATTATATAAAAATAGCTATACTAAGTAGATTCTATAATTTCAGTCGAACTATTTCAGTCGACATATAACAGTTAGAAGTAATTTTTCCCGAAAACCGTTTCAACCCCTAATTGGGGAGGTTTTGAAAAGGCAAGAAATCGCAGTTTCTATTCCGCCATAAGTTAAACAATTAATAATATTCCCACCACTACCATCACGCTCGAATAACTAACATCATGATCAAAAATTAATTAACCCAAATTGGTCCAATTAATCGAGCAAAATCAATAGTTCGTTAGCCATCTGCGACTAATAACAAACATCTGAATGAAAATGTCCTAGAAGCTGTGTACTTTCCGCAAACAAAAGCGAGATTTTCAAACCGCTAGGAAAATATCACAAATCCTGTATTTTCCAAAAAGTTAGAGTTAATTAAAGCTGGGACCGGAAGTGCCATGCTCGTTAACGCGTTCACGCTCGAGGATCGATGGCGCAGCACCGGTCTCGTATTCGGTAGTGTCTCACTAACACAGAAAAACTGATTCGTTTTCTGCTCTACTTTTTTAATTTGGACTTGCTAAACAAAACACAGACAGTAATCGGGTGGTCGAGCTGGAGGAACGTGAACAGTAAGTACGAAACGCAGCATCCTAACACTTCGTCGCTTCCGTCTTTCTCTCTCTATCTTATCTATCTCTCTCTCTCTTTCTCTCTCTTCAGTTTCGTTCACCAGCCTCTACCCTCCTCTTCTTCGTCTCGTACATCTTCTTTGTCGTAGTCGCCGCTCTGTTTCCCTCTATTTCTGCACGACCCTCTTCCCGTTGCATACCAGCCGCCCCTGTTATTTCGAGGGGTTACCCTAATTTCCGGCCGCCTGATGCTAGCTACCGCCGCGATATTGCAGAGACGTGCGCTTCCGCTTTTCACCGGCAAGAAAACGTATTTTTCGCTTTATGAAACGGCTGCATGGCCAACGTCACGCTAATAATTCAGTCGAATTTTCGGCGCACTACACGCCCGGGCCACGGGCACACGTACACGCGCGATCTACGGGCTAGTTACTATATGGGTGTGTATGGTGTTTAAACGTATCCAGGACTCGGCTGTTACCCGGGATACCGACTCGACGTAGGTAAATCTCGTTATACGATTGATCGATGGAATTATCGGATCCGCGTATTGTCGGTTTAGCAGGCGACGCGCCGCTCTGAACGAGATCCTGTGAACTCCCGTTTCGATCAAGTGGAAGGATCCCTTTTTACGGGTCGGATCATGCTACCAATGGTAGAGAAATGGATATCTTCCTGGTGATTTTCGCGAATGTAGCTTTGCCTGTTATTTTTCTCTCGGCGTGTGTGCAAGTGGGTTTTCGGTATGAAGAAGTAAGCTGGAAATGGGCTTTTAAGGGCTCTTGGCTCGAGCTCCGTCACTGGATGAAGGGTGTTCTTATGGTGTTCTTGAGAATATGTACTAGGAAGGTTTTTTGGGAGGATATTTTATTCCATACTCGTAGTCATGGAAATATTCGAAATTTTACATATGCTGTTTTCAATGAATTACATATATCTATTAAAATGAAATATTTGAAACGATAATGAAGTATATAGCAAGGAAGAAGTTTTAACATCGTATTGGTAAAATTAAGAAATAATTCAACGATGTGTATAGTATTTACGAGATATTTATTATAAACATATACCAACTACGTGCAATATTAATTGAAAGTACCATTAATACTAAACGTACCAAGTGGTGTCAATGGACCACTTTCAAAATTTACTCTATAAATCGTAAATTCGTTGTAATTTCTTTTTGTAAATTCTTGTATTATCA
This sequence comes from Eufriesea mexicana, assembly GCF_001483705.2. Lineage (NCBI taxonomy): Eukaryota > Metazoa > Arthropoda > Insecta > Hymenoptera > Apidae > Eufriesea > Eufriesea mexicana. The sequence goes on along the minus strand of NW_016908213.1, from coordinate 278,896 downwards.
GATTATTTAATTTATCGTTTTCCGTTTTTCTCTTAACTTATTCTTTAGCGAGAAAAATTCTTTGCATACCTTATGTATGTCAAATGACCTCTTATGGTAAGAATAGGTGTGTATATAAAACATCGGTACATTTAGTGTTAATTTTAGAGTAAGAAATTCTCATTAGCAGTCTTAAGTCGATTTTCCATTCGGTACACTAATGTCACCATAATTCGTACGTGTAATAAATGTATCGTTGAATTATCTTTTTACTTTTTAAATTTGCTGAATCATCCCCTCAGAAGATAATATTAAACCTTCGATAATTCAGTATAGGAAGCTTGGTACCACCCATTTCCACTCTACTTCGTCATAAAGGATCATCTTACGTGTTCATATCCAAGGTTGAAAAAGTCTCACGAACCCTATCCCGAATTCCCCATTTCAAGTCTCATTCCATCGAAATAAAAATTCTGGTAACATCATAGGGACCTCTGACTATCCAAACTTAGAAAGGGCTAATTGTAAGCCCCATCCATGTTGCACCTGTGTTATCTGCAAGTAACAAATCTCGGTACCCAATTATTCCACGTATACACGCACACGTGGACACGCACCTGCAAGAGCTTGGGTATCACTTGACGTATACACTTCTCACCTGTTTGAACTGCTACTGGTCGCACAAACGGAGTCTCTTTCATCATATATATATATATATACGTATATTATATTAATCGTATCGTGGTTGCTGAATGTACGTACACGTATACGTATCATGGGTGCCATGACTTACCTAGCGACCTTAGCGGTGTGCGTTAATGTAACAGCACCCTCCGTGATGTGTGTAGTGTGCACGAGATTGTCTCCGATCTCCAATCTCACAGGAAGTCCTCTCGCTCCCTTCGCCCTTTCCACGACCCTTCTCACACCCTGTCTTCCTCCACGCCTGAATGCATGTCCTGTTGCATAATTTAGCGACCACTTCCGGCTTATAATAGTTTACTGTCGAAGTCTGCATAGAGGTAAGGCAGGTAAGGGTCGCACGTGCAAATGAATAGGGTGACCAAGTTCTTTGTTATTCGAATGTAGCACTGTGCCGTTGTTGCATAATTTAAGGACGATTAGTTATACTGGCCCTTTTCTGTCTCTTTATTCTTAACGTGTTTCTCTGTTTCTCGCCTTCGTTCTCACTGTTTCTCCATCTCCATCTCCATCTCTCACGCTCTCTCTCTCTCTCTCTATCTCTCTCTCTTTGTCACGTTGTTACAATGGCGTTCTATTCTATTGGGTCGTGGAGACACTTTCGGAGGTGAAAGGTAGGTGAAGGGTTGCATGCTCGATGAGTAGAAAGCTCTCTTATTGAGTTGGCTGTCGTTCAAATCGTGACCTGAAACGAAGAATCCTTTTGGCGGCGAATTTTTCGGCACGCTCCTCAACGCCGGGTGAATATTTAACCGGCGTTTTTGTGCTCGCCTGCACAAGCCCCGATATTTCGATATAAACACCGCGGGGTTAACGTACGAGCGTGGGTTAGGCTCTCGGGGTGGATTCCAACGCTGATCCGCGTGATTGCGCGGTGGGAATCTTCGACGCGAGGGTTTGATTTAATGTAGGGGTTTAGTAAGGATTCTATTGAAAATGAAGAATAGGAAATGGAGTTGGTGTTAGTTCGCCAAGTGCTTTTTACACTTAAACGTGGACTTACGTGTGGAGAAATTCGTGTAAATAATGAAGTAATAAATGGAGAACCAAGCAACCAGGAATTTAAAAATTTTAATTATTATCTCGTATAATACTAATATATATATATATATATACTTTAATGTAATTTTAATTATTTTAAAAATACTATATGAACTTATGGCTACGTTTAATATCTCAAAGTCTAGGTTACCTTAAATAAATTATCTTTCATGCAGAATGTTAACATATTTACTTAACATAAATTTCTATCTATATATTTTTAAACGTAATTAAACAACACGTACGTAGAAATTATATTTATTAGTATTCCGACGAAATTAATTAAGTGCATTCTGAAAAATGTAAAAAATGTTTTATCTACATATATTTCTCTCGCTTAATACTTCATTTCAAAATATAATTAAACGCCAGGTACATAAAGAACCTGTTATTAAAAAATCTCTAATGAATTTCTCACGTGTAAAGTACAATGGAGCTAAAACTCACAGAGCACTCGCAAAAGACACCTCTCTCTAAATATTTAACAAAATAACCATTATTCCGTTTTATTTCCATTACTTCTCCCTTCGAGTACAATTCGATATTCAGCGTAGCTCTTGGCAGAACCAGGGACAAATTAAAAAAGATAGACCGGAATTTCATAGCACGACGCTTTTGATGAATTGCCAGCGTTCACGCATATCCTATGCATATGCAATTCGTTGTGCACGCAGTGGAGGGGGAAAAAAGTCGAATTTTATCAACGCCATCACGATGCCGCGACTTTCAGGCACCAACGGACTTTGCATTTAACGCGGCGTCCCCTCGCGCCCCCCTTCTCTTCCTCATCAACCGGAACTCGCGTTTTCGATTCTTTCGTACGAAATTATTTTCCTGGAAATCGAAAAACCATCGGGCCGTTATCTCTCGAAAGTCGCTGGCGCTTCGGAACGTTTCGTTAATTAAGAAAAACGAACAACGAGGGGTGAGTTCGCGTTAGGGGATCATTCAAAGGAGGCCGCTTTGGTCCGTAAGATCGGCTACAATAGGATAGGAAAGAAATATTTGGCAAATGCCAGAAACGATCGAAAGTTTAATTAAAAAGTTGGAAAGAGCGGGCGTGCAGACGGCGCGTAGCGCCTGGCGGATGACTTTGCGCGATGCAGAGAGAAAGCTATCAAAAGGATTCTTCGTTCTATTGTTATCTTGGAAAGTAAGCATTTTAAGCGCTGTGTCCACATCGTCACTGCTGCCGCGTAATTCGAGTGTCTTGGAGAAGTTCCGAATATATGTCCGATTAGAGAAGGGACCAGTGGCTGACATTTCGAGACGGAGAGCAGAGGAAGGTCCTATAGGTGTTAACGCAGTGCGATAAAAGATGACGAATTGTGATCTAGACAGCCCTTGTTATTCGATTTCATCAGGGATAGAAAATTATAGCAAAAAATTATAGTGTTTATAAAGTTATATTATTATAGTACATTATTGTTATTAGTATATTTAGTATTATTATAGTGCAAATTATAGTACATTTAAAAGTACGACTCTGACGTTGAAATCCCAAAAATCCATCTACCTGTAAAAGAATTATTACTCTTCTATTATGGTCCTTTTCAAACCTTGCAATAGCTTCTTCACAGCTCTAAAAGGAACGTACTTAGGTAACCGAGTGACGTGGCACTATAGTTATTACAATAACCGAAACAATTTCGTTCCTCTATATAGCGTGCAAACCTATCCTTGATTTGGACACCAAACTTGCTCTCAGTCTCGAAAAGTCTCACCCCAAAATCTCCAACACGAAAGTACCAAAGTAGCCAAGAATCACCTCTGACCTATTCACCTCTTGACCCTCTAACCTCTCCCGAGACAATTCCCGAAAGAATCTTTATCCCAGTTGAGCGGCAGCAGGCTCGATCGTGGCACAGCACGAGTAAAACGCGCAAATGTCGGCGTGATAGCCGCGGGAAAAAGCTGATGATTGCGAACAGTCCAGACGGCGGGCCACCTAGTCCAACGGTGTCCTCGCACTCGACACAGACGACCGTGCACCCAACGGCTGCGCCCAGGTGGCCCCTGAAGCCCGGGGTGCTGGTGCACATCAATAGGAGCCACAGCCTGCGATCAGGTCTGAGCGTTCGCGCGAACGAGTCGCTGCGGAACGAGCTGATGAACAGGCGGAACGAGGAGCCGACCATGGCCGATCGGTTCATCGTGGAGACGACGATCGCGAAGGTGGCCGGTGGCAAAGTGTTCCGGAGAAGGAAGGAGAGCACGCAGAGGAGCGTGACCGTGTCCAGTCTGCATGACGAGGGTATGCTTGCCAGGGCTAATAAAATTAAGGCGATGTTTGGAGTGCAGCTTAAAGAGCAGACCACTTTGCCAGGCATTTCCAGAGAGAAGACAGGTGAGTGAGCGCGGGAAACGCGTGGGGAGACTGTCGCTTTAATGTTGGCACGCTTGGAATTTCCACGACCGGCTTACGGCATCTTTTTGCGCGGCCTGGTTAATCAGCCGGCCGCCAGAGTTCGCCCCGGAGTTCTGGCCGTGAGGGCGCGTGTTTCAGCCGTGCCGTGGATGACGGAGGAGGTTAATTCGATTACGGGGGCAGGAGTACTGTGACGGATAGCGTATCTGGGGGGCGGGACAGGCGAAATTCGGGGATGGAAAAATTAGGAAGTAAAATGTAAATTTAATGCAAGGAGCTTACGGTAGCTGGATTGAGAAATAAAGCTCTTCCGCACGGTGTGTTAACTTTGTGCCGCTAATTACTGCTAAAAGCGCTGTCGCGCTTCGTTAACGGTCGCAGAAATTCCTTTATCCGTTTCGCTTTTGTTAAATCGTGTTCGAAGATGAGTTCGTAATCTCATTTACCTGCCTGACCTTCACTCGTCACACGGGTTCCACGGAGTGTTGCGGGATGAGAGACTGGGACTTTCAGGATTCATAGTACTCGATGGAAGAAGAAAAAAAATATATATATATATATATATATATAATCATTTTATTTTAGTTTTTCTGTGAGTAAGTAAACTAATTATAAGATTTATTGAACGCAATAACAGCACAATATAAATTACAACTAAATCTCGTATAATAAATTCGCTTCTAACTGCGATATAATCTCTAGAGGACTATCTCACACACAACGTCTATTTTTAATGACTGTCATTCACCTACTGATTGTTTTTCGCGATTCTCTGTCATACTCGTTACACGCACATCCTTCCACACAAACATTCCACACACTCATACCACACATTCAGTGACAACCACCACCACATTTTCGACCTTGAAATAGACTTTGGTTTACATCTTTGGTTACATTGTTTTCAATCATAATATTGACTTACGCGAAGAAAAATATATGTTTATATATATATATTAAATTCTGGTTTCATACGATGTAATTAACTTGGGTATATTTTTTATTTATTGTATTTATTACTGTAATTTGCACGCGAAAAAATATAAAATTTCGTGCGAAAAGATATAAAATTGTAGTATGAACCTTTTAATTTAAAGGACGTCGAACTTTATTAGTTTCGGAGGGTGCTATAAATCCTCGGGATCTAAAGACACCAAGAAGCTTAAAATTTTAACAACGATATAAATTCAGATTGTAAAAGTTTCAAATTCTTTGTTGAATTTTTGTTTGTCGTAGATAGACCAGTCTCGGACAGTCGAACGATTGTATCTGTAAAATCGACTGACTGACGGGATACAGTGCTTCTAGCTATTGAAACCTGGTTTATACGGTCCTTTAGACTCTCTCTTTCAGCACTCTGTATGGAAAACCAAAAGATAAATCCTCTCGCGATGAAATGATTTCGGTAATTATAATCTTGATCCGAAAATAATAATTCGTTGCGAAATCCTGTCTCGACTGTCATAAAATCCGGAACTAAAATTAAAACTTCGGTCTTAAAACGTGTACACCCTGGAACTTATTTCACGCAAGTATTTTCCCGTATATTTTTACAATTTTTTGGGGTCATCCATCTTCCGAGCCCGGTATTTCCGAATGAAATCGCGAAAAATCATGCTTCTTGTATTGAAGCACGCTGAATTAAAAATGCAATTACGATTTCGCGATGCTCGTTGAATTTTGCAGAATATTTGCATAGTGTGCGCGTTAGCTTGCCAACATTAAAAACTGTTCAGTGGATCCCACGGCTGCTGGTCCGCGATTGAAAAGCTATGACGCTTCTTGTCGAGCGTTATGGTTTCGTTCACGAACGATGGAAAAATTCGCGCACTTCGAATTCGCGCGTAATAAAAACGAATCATGTGTAAGCGAATATTTCAATTTTCGCAAATTTATTGCCCCGATATTTTCGGGTTACATATTCCGCCAAATTTTTCTATCGTGCTGAAGTGCCTAAGAGCTTTATTTTCCAACGTATTTTTTTCTATTTTTCCCCACTTTGTACACCCGAACAATGTCGAAAGAAAGCAAAAACCGGATCGTTTAAAAAGCGTCTGCATTTACTGAAAAATTTTTAATAAAAACTTTTAATGTCCTAGATCCGAAATTAACGACGAGTGGTATTTTTAAGGTTAAGCTGTATAATCTACATCATTTAAAGCGATTTATGTCGAGTCCGAGTTACATTTAAAATATCAATTTTGGAAACAGATTTTTCATGTCGAAAATATTTCATTAGCAACCACTGAGTCGTTTATTGATCATCTTACTTATTAAATATATCATTTGCCTATTTATAAATTTTATTTAAGGTGGTTCTTACTGAGCTATATTTAATGTTATTGTTAAAACGTATCGTTTTTTATTTACAAGCTTCTCGATAATTTCGTAATAAATCGATTCCAAATTTTACACAGAGGTTTACTACGATATAAATTAGCTTTGCTCAAAATTTGAGTAAATTCTTGAATTTTTACTATTGAGTAAGAACTACCTTAACCCCCTGCATTCCTTATTCTTTTTTAATTTTCTCCCCAATAATTCCCTATTATTTTCAGTGTTTTATTGTAAATGTACTTGAGATAAACAACAGTAGGTTGATAAGAATTATTTATTTTGCCACTTGAGTCGCTCAAAAGCACTCAGAAATCGAAAAGATTTTTCAAAAATGCAGATATGCTTGTAAGAAAAAGAATCTTACCGAAGTAAACGTAGAAATTACAAATTTTAGGCATAGCTTTTCTTTTTTTTTTTAATTGTCAATTATAATTTGATTATCAGCGTATTCCACGTGTGTAGCCCATTGCCAAAGTTTCATCGATCGCGTGATTTTTCCGTAATTCGAGGCCTGGCAACACTAAAAACCGTGACTTTAATCCCAGATTAAACCATCGCGGGAAGGAAGGTAATAACGCCTTCATGCATTTAATCAGTATGTTTAATATCGTACGAACATGTGTATCAACCACGGGCGGGAATAGAACGACACACAGGAAAAATGAAAAATTTCCTAGTAGCATCTCTTCAATTAAACGAACGCGAAGGAATCGCGTTTTAATTAAAATAATGTCGCTTTATTCTCCGCGCTTATTTTAAATTTATGACGCAAATGAAATTACGTTTTTCCTTTCATTTTCCTTTTTCTTCTTTTTTTTTTTTAATCATATTATAACTCCTATTTTTTGTTCATTTTGTTACGTGACAAACGCGTGGTCGATGTTGCACGTGCACGAATCATTATCTCGCGTGTTTACCCTACGTTTGGTTAGAAATTCGGTTTAATTCTCTAATTACTCGAACATAACGCGGAATATAAAACGACGAATGCTGCGCGGAGTTATTTGCAAAATTATGGTGTCCCAGTGCCTCGAGTTCGCGGAGAATTACGTTTGCCACCCTTGAAGGAAGGGATGAACGGTACAAGCAAGGGCTCGGAGGAATTATGGCGCAAGTGAGAAAATTTTTAATTTGAGGAGACCATTGACAAAATTAGAGTTTCGTGAAAACATAATTTAAATTCGTGGATCAGCGATTTTCAAATAATATACTGCTAAAAGCTTTCATTTATCATGAGAATTTTTAAAACCTGAATTATCTGATCATATAATTGGATGTCCTGATAATCATTGTTAATATCATTTCGCTTTTTATAAATGAATTAAAATTATGTCTACCTCTTCCTTCTCGCATCAGTTAAAAAATATAATGCATTTTTGTGTCGCAAAATTTGACTAACTAATTTATGCCATTTAAATTAAAAATAATGAAATATGTTACTCCAGATTAATATGTATTTTATTAATTCATGTGTGTTCTAAATACTCCATAGTTATTTCGTGTTTTTATAAATACTGAATTCTTCTTTGTTAAATATTTGGAATATCGCGTGATTTTATTAAAAATACGTTTGCACCACTTTTCTTCTGAGCTCTTCGAACAAAAAAGCAATTTTAGTCATTGTTGTTCACAGAATAACACGAAATTTAATTAATCTACCATTCACTGAACGAATATATACCGGGTTAACCGAAAAATTCGTCATAGTTTTTCAGAAAATTTAAACATCATGTATTACCAATTTTTCTTTCCAACGACATCCAGCCATCATACGAGAAATTTCATTTTTCCACCCTCAGAAAACTTCGAAATATTTTACAGCACAAATACTTAAAAGTGATTCACTACATATGGAAGAGAAACAATAAGAGAATTCGTTTGGTCGACTCGGAAATTTCGTCAGAAATTTTCGCATATTTTTTCTCGTTTTTCCGGCCGGTCAATTTTTCTATAAAGTAATCCTGCTGGAAAATAAGTTTGCACTCGAGCTGCATGAAACAAAAATCTTCGCCGCAACCCATTCAGTATCATTGCTTGTTTTTTTTTCTCTCCTCGTGTGTGTTTTGTGTGTCCCCTTAGCCGTGACTTACAAAAGAATAGCGCCACGGCAGCGGATATTGCATGCAGAATCATCGTGCGAATTGAGCCGGGGCAACATCTCCCGTAAGCGAAAGAAACCAGGCGCAGGTACGTACCAAGAAATCACAGAACGTGCTTGATCTAACGACGATCCGAAACCGGTTCTTCCTCTCTTCGCCCTCAGCCTCGACGCGATTTCGGCGAACAGGCGACTTCCGGCATTTTCCAACGTGGATTAGTGTTTGTACGTACAGGAAATTGTATCGAAATTGTATGAAAATCGTAGTAAAAATAGTTCATTTAATCCTGATATAGAATGCTTACAATTAGTTACTTTACTTATGTACATAACAAATAATTTAGTTTATAGTTGTATTACAAAAAGTTTAATGAAATTTTTCAAAATTTTTTTCTTTCATTTTTTAATCTTCTATTTTTCTTTTTTTTTAATATTTAAAAAAGTTTCTTTTTTAATCTCATTTTGATATATTTTTGTATGAAAATCGTAGTAAAAATAGTTAATTTAATCGTGATATAGAATGCTTACAATTAGTTACTTTAGTTATGTACATAACAAATAATTTAATTTATAGTTGTATTACAAAAAGTTTAATGAAATTTTTCGAAATTTTTTTCTTTCATTTTTTAATCTTCTATTTTTCTTTTTTTTTATATTTAAAAAAGTTTCTTTTTTAATCTCGTTTTGATATATTCTTTTGCCTATGTTGTATCGTAAGAAATTATATAAATTTGTAAGATTGAAGAGGTTTGTATCGTATTATATATGTATAATACGTATTTTGTTAATTAATACATAATTAACGATTTGGAGAATTAAAGAGGGCGAATCTAGTATTTTTCGTTTGAAAATATGTTATACGGGGTGATTCGGAAAAGTAGAACGAAGTTTCGGTGTTAATTTTTATTTTTGGCTACGAATGATGTAACGATAGCAGTAACAAGAGGCTACGCTCCCTTCGTAACGCTTTTATAATTAAAGAATCGTGCAGCACGAAGGAAAAATGTGCAGTGAAACAGGTGAGCTATAGAATATTTTCCTTCCGCTTGGAATATATTGTTGCGTGCATCGTCTCAATAATTTTCGAGCATGCAGCGGGTATTGATTTAAACTAGAGTTATAAATTCGACATCGACGGGAGCAATTTTGCGAGGCAAAGTGCAATTTGCGAATAGTTGTAACGTGAAATGTGGAACGAAGAGATACATCGAGGCTTGGCATTTCTCGTTGCTTCGTGACACTTTAAAGAGCTCCGTGAATAAAATGGCGCGGGATTTTAATAATAAATCCCTCTTTGGAAGCTCGTCAAAGTAGCACAAACGTGTATAAATTCGTATACATCGCACTTTATAGTAGACATATACATTTGCGATTACTAAATATGTATTTAGTAAAATAATTCGATTTAATTGCATCTCGTTATACGCGGAATATTTTAGAGAACTCTGTAATCAAAGGGATGGTAAATTTTTTGGAATATTTCTTGTTAATATTCATCAAATCGGAGCGAATATTTTTCAAATTTAATAGATTATATTTTATGATAGACCTGCTTGTATTTGTAATTATAAAATACATCGTATATTGGGATTTAATTATATTTTATTATTAGACATCTATTTGCAAGGAATTTTTTTCTATTTTTTTTGAATTCGGAAAATTTAAACGAACATGCAGAAATGCGAATATTTATATATCTACTGTAATCAATAATTTAAATTACTACCCATGTCAACATTTCGAGTTGTCAAATTTGCTAAAAATTTTCTTGCAAAAATTGATTGCAAAGTCCCTATTATAAAATAAAAAACGAGAAATACAAACGTAAATATAACAGACTATAACTTTTTTAATATTCAATATAATAATACTAAATATGATCATGCTTTATTATCTACAAAACACTTCACGGAGCTCTAAAATAAAAATGCGGAAAATATAGTCTTTCCATAACACTTTCTCCTTTAAAATTGTGTCAATCTAGGATAATCTATACTAACACGAACACAATCGAATGCAATAATAGCAATAATGCAATAATGCAATAATGCAATAATGCAATAATAGCAAATTCAAGCAGAATTTAGTAGCAATTACATTTGCGAATACCAAAAATATATTTAACATATCAAGAATTAATCGCATTAAATCTTATCCTTAAAATAATCAAAATACCTAAGTGATATAAACACAAAGTATAGTACTTTCGTGCTAAAAAATTCATCGAACGAGAGAAAACTGCCGTGATAGATCTCGCAGTACAATTACCGGTTTCCATTCGCAATTGTCAAATTTCTAAATACACGCGTGATGCGATAATTACATTTAATTCCAAGAAACAGCCTCGTGTTATAATCACTATAAAACGCGATGTTTACAGAAGCTCGAAGGGAACAAAACGTAACAAAAATCACGAGGTACCTTATAAAACGATTATTCCTGGGAACGTACCTACACTTGAAGCATCGAAAATTTACGATCCGCGTACAAATTACAAGCCCGCTCTGCATCCGTGGTCAAAAATAACATTTCACCCGGCTGAATATTTCCCGCCTCTGTTTAAAAGGAAATTGTAGTCCGTAGCAGATCCCGGGATCACCATCCGCGGTATGTACCGTTTAATTAAACGATTCATTTTGATAATGGAATCGTTGTAACGGACGAAACGAGTAGCAGCGGGAAATACTGCTTCAATACGCTCTTTTCCGATCTAACGATACAACTATTCCTCCACGTTCCACGAAATCTATCGTGTTTTTTTGAAAAAGAAACTCAGAGGTATCGGGTTGGCCATAAAATACATTAGAGAAAATACAGCAACTCGAAAATTCGGATTCCTTTGGAATTTTTGAGAAATTTTTGGGCTTCTTGAGGACTTTTAGAAAAGTTGTAAATTAGATTTTTTATTTTTGACAAAACGATATAGCTACCCTTCCACGATCAGCAAAATTTATTATGTGCTTTTTGGGGAAATACCTAAAAGTATTGGGTTAGCCAGGAAATATATTAAGCAATTCGAAAATTTGGATTCTTTTGGAATTTTTGAGAAATTTTTGGGCTTCTTGAGGACTTTCAGAAAAGTTGTATATTAGAGTTTTTATTTTGGACAAAACGATATAGCTACCCCTTCACGATCAGCAATATTTATCATGTGCTTTTTTGGAAAATACTCAGAAGTATTGGATTGGCCAGGAAATACATTAAGCAATTCGTAAATTCGGATTCTTTTGAAATTTTTGGAAAATTTTTCAACTTCTTGAGGATCTCCAGAGAAGTTGTAAATTAGATTTTAGGATCAGTATTAAATAAAAAATTCGTCACTACTGCTATTAAACGATATTTTATATTTTTATTAAAATTTGTTTCTTAGATTCCTTTTTTTATTTAAATAAAAGATTCCTCGCAATTGCTATTAAACAATATTCTTTTTCGGTTGTGAAAAATTTATTTAAAATTATAAATATGACCGTGTACGTTAAACTTATCGAGTATAGTGCATGGTTTATAAGGAACTTCGCTGAAGATAAGATCCATAACGCAGGGAAGAGTGGCTTTCAATTAAAAATACATTCAGGACGCAGGGTAGCCGGAAGAAGTGTGAAAAATGTGGAATCTACTGTTCAGTTTTTATCATCCCTCATGCACAGTTACACAATTCTAGCTACAATTTCTGCAACTGAAAAAGTACACTCATCTTCGTTCATCGCGATAAAAGAACGAAGTGGAACTACGTTTCTGGTAATAAGAAAAATTGAAGTATCATATAGTGGCAGTAATGAAAAATTATTTATTTAAGTAAAAAATATTTACTATCCCGTTGTTATAATTTTAGAAAGTATAAAAGCACTTCCCCGTGGCTACAATAATTTTAAAAATATGCAGATGAGCAGAAATACGTCGTTAAAAAAATACAATAATTTGCATCTCTTGAGGTAAAACCCACGATGTTTAAAAAAGAATCAAAATCTTCAAATTAACTCATGTTCCTTATATATTATTAAAGCGTCAGATTTTTGCAAAGTTTTTATCAAATTGTTAGATATTTTCACAATTGACGTGCCCTTTTCTTACCATTTTTCACTATTATATAAAGCAATTCTTAATTTTGAATATTTCTAATTGCAATTATTAATAAATCCTTTTTTATCAAATTGTCAGATTTTTTCACAGTTGCTGTACCCTTTTTTTACCATTTTTACCAAGCAATTTTCTTATAATTTTTCTTAAATATTTCTAATCATAGTTGTTAACAAATCCTTTGTTATCAAATTGTCAGATGTTTCCACAGTTAAGGCACCCTTTTTTTATCATTTTTTATTAAGCATTTCTTCATGATGAATATTTCCAATTGCAATTGTTAATCAATCCTTTCTTATCAAATTATCAGATTTTTCACAATTGGTTTGCCTTTTTCTTACCATTTTTTACCAAATAATTTTCTTAATCTTAAATATTTCTAATTGCAATTATTAATAAATTCTTTTTTATCAAATTGTTAGATTTTTCACAATTGACGTGCCCTTTTTTACAATTTTGTACCAAGCAATTCTCTTAATCTTGAATATTTCTAATAGCAATTATTAAGCAATCCTTTCTCGCTTGAAACGAAGTAATAATTACCAATATAATTACCAAGAAGCAACAGAATTATTTTTTGGCCAACCCTCTAATTAAATGGCAGGAAATATTTTGATATTTTTCTTCCTTCTTTTCACTTTTGCAGGTGAAATGGGATCGAATAGAGAAACGAAATATTTGCACGCGAAACCGTTGCGATTCAATCTCATTGTTGGTTCGTTATAAATCCTGTACGTATAAACATTCGCGCGCAAACAACACGCAACGCGTATACACGCGGTCTTCGTATTTACGATACATGACTACGAGATGATTGTTATTTGCGTAATTAAAGCTTCGCGCAGCGTCACGTGAAAGCACTTTGCGCGAAAACGTTCTAATTCAATTATCAGGGAAGAAAGGGGGAAAACGGATCGAGACGATTGTTGAAATATCGTTGCGAAGATATATGTATATGTGCAATAAGTCACTGTGAAGTATTCGCATGTCTTCGGTTTCCAATTTTGAGCAGTAACTGCAATTTTGCAAAGTGAATATAAATGACATGTTAAATGAGATAAATGAGATTTTGATCGTCGAATTTTAGTGTAATTACGCGAGTACCCGCGATAAAATTATAAGAATATTTTAATTCATCTGTAAATACGATACTTGTGCAAATATTTTGTGTCAACACTTTGACTGCCATGTTGATCTCCTGCAATTGGAACTTACCTTCTCAGTTAATAACTGGGCCTAGGGTTATTATCAGTGACAGAGCTTGCTTAATTTATTAGCAAATTTTGGACAACATACACTGTATTAGAAAACTATATTATTACAAGGTCCTATCACTAGTAACATAGATCCAAAGATATGTATAGAACAGACATACAGCCACTTACTACACTCACCCTATGAGCTGTTCACTGCAGAAATCAATTAACCCCACTCTCAGAAAATTCTTAAATTTAAGTGTCAAAGCACTTGGTATAGTCATAACTACATTATTTCACTGCATTCCTCCACTTTAATCTTAAATATAAGAAGTTATGACTATACCAAGTGCTTTGACACATAAATTTAAGATTCTTCAAAAAGTGGAGTTATTCGACTTGTGCTGTGAACAGCTCCTATATAATCAGACTTCTTATTATCTGGCCATTATACGCTTAAAATAACAAAAATTCCATATTGATCCCCTAGAAATAAGATACAGGGATAGATGAGTCTATCTTAAAATATAATTTTAGTCTTTTAACTCAAGTTTTAATCTTAAAATTCATAAATTATTCGTTGCTGAAAGGAAGAAATGTTTCAGACAAAATTTGCATGTTGTTTAATGGGGCATACAGTGTTCTGATTTATTTTAGTTTATTATTACCTTACTTTGTTAGCAAGATATTAGGATCTCCTTCAGTCTTTTAAAGGAAACGTGTAATATTTTATGTGAAATTTGGATAAATCATAAAATATGGATTTTAAAATAAATACTTATAAACCTTCCATGGCAGCCATCGTGTTAACCAATAAATAACCCGTGAAACTCTCGATTCAACTGCAACGCGAAGAATAAAACCGCTAAAAGGAAATTATTAATCAGCGTCTAAAATACAAGCCACGGTAGTTGCTTTGCAATTGAAATTTGACTATCAGAACGAGAGCCATGATCCGTGTGCTAGCCACCGGCAGGAGAGTGAGGCAGCAATCAAGAGGGGCCAGATATATTCCCCTAGTCCGTTACAATTTCCTTAGTACTAGACATAGCCACTCACTTATTCTAGCGTTTGCAATGACACCTGAATATTTATCAAATCAGTTCTCTGTCTCTCGTTGTCTCTGTCTGTCTCTCGGCTCTCGCCTTTACCCTGTGCACCAGAGACTTCCGTTTCCACTCTGAGAACAGCCCACCATAGAACCCTTCTTCGCGAAGGGACACACACACACAGTTTCTCTCTCTCTCTCTTTCTCTTTCTCTCTATCTCTGTCTCTATATCTCTCCCTGTCTTTCTCTATTTCTCCCGAGTAAGTCTCGCGGGAATAGTCGACACGTCACGTGTCCCCGTTTAATTACAGCAAAGTCATGTTTCGTTTGCGCTTACAGATCCCAATCAAGCTGCGAATAACAATCACGTGAACAGCGTGTCGGAGGGCCTTCCGGAGTCCGGGGCGAAGACGTTCTACGAGAACCTGCCGTTCCACGGGATCCAAGCGCCGCCTAACAAGGTCAGTAACGTGAATCGATCTGTGCACGAGCACGTTCCGCCGTTTTCCTTTTCAGCATGATCATCTTTTGCCCGTCTTAACACGCGTCCCGATTGGCCGCCTGCCGGTAACGGTGAGATGCAAAACGTCTACGCGATGTCAATTTCCAGACGAATCTAGTGCGATTATATGCTACTCGCGCGGACAAAATGATAGAGGACACTGTGATTTTCTCTGAAAATCTGAAGATCGTGTAATTGGTAAATCGAGGATTGAGTTCGATTTCGTGGGATTGTTTTATATCTTTCACGAGAGAAACGCGCTAGAGCGTTTCGGCAGTCTTAAGACGGCTCTGCGCTTAACTCACTAGCGCCACCGCGACCCGTATCTACAACAGAGATATATCCGTAGATATGTATATATCGTTGAATTATTTTGTAACTTTACGGATATAATCCTGGAATTTTTTAATTGTGAAATTTCGATGCTAGAGCATTTATTTGATATTTGACGTTTTATATTTGAAACAAATTTGTAATTTTTGTTTCGTCGAAGAAATCGATTTTCCATTGTAATTATAGGGTGTCCTATCATTTTGTTGCGATATAATATTTTTAATTGTTAGCCCAAGTGCCATATTATTGCAGAAAATAATTTTATTTTCATCATTGACGTTAATATATTTTCTTTTATTTAAGCTTTTCATTTGAGCCAATTGATTTTGAATGCAGGATAGTCGTTTACGAATAAAACAGAGGAGAATTTTTGTCCCTTTTTTAAACGAGCATCGCGTCGTGTGACGCGGTTTCATTTTTGTGCATTCCATTTAACGATATGATATTTCTTGTTTTATCCCTAAAACAACCCCGGCTCGAAATAAAGGGTGCGTTATATCGTTTAATGGCGTCACGATATTGCATTACTCGTTCTGTCTCAATATTCGCCTGGGAATAAAAGTAAGGAAATAAAAAGGAACATAGTCGGTGTAACGATAATCGTGAGGAATAATGAAAATGATTAATAAAGAAATCATTGAAATGACTCGAACAACGTGAGAAGAGAAAACACGAAGTCAAACTAAAATTATGTATAGCGATTTCATTGCCATGAATCGAATTTTTAACAATTTTACCAAAAAATATGGCCAAAAGTTAATATACTTTATAAATGCTGCTGGTGAATGTGTATATTCTGCTTTAATGTTATTATACAATGATATAATTTATTTAACAGAATCTTTACGAGAAATTTAAGTTACTAGAAATAAAATTTGACTCACTAGGATAGAATTTATTTTTCCTTATTTTAAAGAAAAGGAATTGAAAAGTAGTTAGTACGAAATTTTGGGGTATAGCAATTTCTTATGTGGAATTTCACGCGTTCTCTATAACTATCATGATCGAAATTACTCAAATTGTTTCGAAACACGGAACGATACGACCACTGGTCCTAAATAAAGGGAAATTCCAGATTGTTCGGCAATCGACTAGCACACCGAGTAACCCTACGTACGGTTAGGTACCATCGACTCGTTAGTTTGCATTGTAACTCTGGAAATTTGAAAAAATCCATTACGAGTTCACCGGGAAGAAGAGGCTTCCACTTCCAACAGGACAACGAGAAAAACATTTCCTCTTCAAAAAATTCTCTAGTAGAAAAAAAAAAATAATAAAAGGATCGTGACTTTTCACGTTTCCATCTTCGTCGCTACTTTGAACTATAAATTATAGTTCGTTAAATATTCCGAAATCGAGCATTCAAAATTACTCTAATTGCTATAATTTCTCTAACAAGAGTTATTTGAAATCAGGCTGAAAGCAATCACTCAAAAATAATCTCTCGACGCAAATCAAGCAACATCAATCGGTTATACAACATTCGAGGTATTCGTTCGAAAATCGATCCATTAAGATCAATCGTTAGGCAACATTCGAACGAAGCATTGATTCAAAAATATCTCTCAATAGCAACTATTTCGATCGAATCAATCGGGACAATCATTTAAATCCAGTCATCCAAAGTTAATCCCTCGCAGCACTTCATTTCAATTGAAACAATTGAATATTACCAACGATTCGAAACCGCTCATAAAAACAACTGTTCACAATTATCTAACCTTCAATTTGCAAACAACGAGTCACCCAAAATTAAGCTCCCACAACGCAATCTCTCCAAAGCAATTACATAAACAGCCGCGTCCTAACCAATCACCCTCACCTGACAAACATCCTTCACGACGAAAGCCACACCTCCAACTTCCCTAGTCCCAAAACTAACTCCTACAATTCAATCACACCACACAACTGTGGCACCAACCTCTCTTCTAATCTCTGAAATCTCTTTTAACCCTTTGGCCTATAATCACGAGTCTGACACGTGATGAGGAATTTGTGTCATAAGCGAAAGCCACGAGTCTGACACGTGATGAGGAATTTGTGTCATAAGCGAAAACCACGAGTCTAACTCGTGGTGAGGAATTTGTGTCATACGCGAAAACCACGAGTCTGACACGTGAAGAGTTTGCGTCATTAATCCTTTCGTTACTACGGGTGACTATAGTCACTGGTCACGGAACGCTACCTATACACGACGGGTGACTATAGTCACCGGTTACGAGACGCCACCTACACACAACAGGTGACTATAGTCACCGGTTACGAGACGCCATTTACACAAGACGGGTGACTATAGTCATTGAACACGGAACGCTACCTACACACGACGTGTGACTATAGTCACCGATCACGGGATGCCATTTACAAACAACGGGTGGCTATAGTCACCGGTTACGAAACGCCATCTACACACAACGGATGACTATAATTACCAGCCGCGAGACGCCATTTACACAAGACGGGTGACTATAGTCATTGACCACGGAACGCTACCTACACACGACGGATGACTATAGTCATCGACCACGGAACGCTACCTATACACAACGGGTGACTATAGTCACCGATCACGGGACGCCATCTACACACAATGGGTGACTATAGTCACCGACACAAAATTTGAACGAAAAATTAAGACAAATGCTCCCGTTCCGTTTAGCTCTCTTTGCAAAGAACTGCAAACGCTATTACGATGATCGGTTTTCCTTTTTCTTTTTCTTTCTTTTCCCAAGAGACTTAACCACGAATGCTAAAGACTACACGTGTCTAATGTTCCCACCCTCGACACGGCGCTTCGTTCTACGGGAGGGACTCCGCGATGACGCCCACCGTAGTGAAAGGGTTAACAATACGCAGAACTCAAAATTATGGTACTTCGTTGCGCCGAAATATACATGTCGTAAGAACTATACATTTTGCCTAAGTTCAGACAAAACACGATTGATCTTCTTGTTTACTATGGTCCGTGCAATCGGGAGATAGCGCGTAGACCAAGGGGTTAATCATGTCCGCGATACCCCCACAAGTGCTGATTATTCTTCAACCTGCAATTGCCTGTGATCCACTAATTAATACCTGCAATCCCGCTCATGAAAACCAAGCAACCAACGAACAAACCAACGAGGAGACCCTGAGTTCGTCTCACGTCGCCTCTGTTCTCCTCCTCAGCCTGTGGGGTAACAGCGCGGAACAATGCGTCGACGAACGTTAAACCGTCATTATTTAATTGAAAGCAAAGCGTTCGCGGTAGTTGAGCGTTAACCTCGAGGTACACGTGCGGTTTCTTGCCGCCGTATTAGAACGAGGCAGGGGTAAGGGGTTAACCTTTCGCGTTTCCCTTAATTAGCGGCGCGGCTGGGTACATTGAGAACGTCGCGGCGGAAGCGGGGATGGAAACGATGGGGTTCGCGATGACAGAGCCGTGGAAATTCGACAAGACGCTGGAAGGGTCCTAATGACAGGACAAACGTTTTTACCGAGTCACGACTAGGGAGCAGGGCCAGTTCGTGGGTGGAGCGTTGGCTAATTTGATAAAAGGGTCGAAAATATCAGGAACAGGCGGATAGCTCGAGGCCTTCCACTGCGAGCAGCGCCATTCGAATGACGACGTGAAATAATGGAATTATAGCAGACCGTGTTCGAGTTTCTGCAGCCTAGGTCTAGCGAGATTACAGAGAAGTAGCGTGTATTGTACTTTGTGTCTGGGAGTGAGCCTCTGAAAAGAGTCAAGATTGGAAAATTGTCTGACTATATGATTGGTCCAGTGGTGCTAATTATTATTTATTAGAAAATATAGGAAATAAATATAGGTTTAGGTGATTTGAGACAGATGACGTTGGAACCATCAGTCCTCGTAATTTTGTTAACAATAAAAGGCTACTAGGGGTTCCCTCGAGTGCAAAGGGGTCGAAGCGATGCTCCCTAAATAGCGATACTGTAAGTGCGTCCAATTTTCAACGCTTCAAAGATGAACCTTCAAAGACGACCTTTGATCGTCAATCACCAAAAGGCAGCTGCCAGAGTCTCCATATCTTTCAATCTTCCGCTTATTTAACTATCTCGAAACCAGTCACCATGCGTTAAAAAGTCCCAACCGTACCTAATAGAACTAATAATTAAAAACCACAGCATAGCCAGGATATCGCATATTAAAGCGGAAGTAGTCAGTGAGGAAGATTAAACGGCGAATAATTCAGCGCGGTCGCCATTTTAATATTGTAATCTAGCATTCTGACCTCCATCTTGCGCTCCTTAAACCGGAAGCCATTAAATTCCACGTGCCGTTTCGCGTATTAATACTTTAGACCGTCAACTTCGCGACGCACGGTCCCTCAGCTGTGTAGCCAGCCGCGGCGGGGCCCCGTGCAAGGATCATCGATCGGCCTCGCGCGTTAAATAATAAACCCGAGCAAGGTCCGACGATCCGGCTAATGCGTTGTCCCGTGGTTAAAGCGGAAAAGGGTGCAAGGACACGGGAAGGAGGCGCGGGCTTTTTACGAGCCGAGGTAAATGTTCGACGACGCGCTTTACGGCCACGCTGTCCGGCTCAACTTAAGGAGTGGCACTCAACCGTGGCCACGGTTATCGCGATGTGTAAGTGATATTTATGGATGGTAGACAACTCTGCCTTGGGGACCAGTGGTAGAAACGAGACGATGTATTTTCGTGGAATAAGGAAGAGAGTGCTGCTCAGGAGTATGTATTTAAGGTAGGATAACGCGGTATTATTAGGAGATCTTGAGTTGTGATTATGGGCTGGGTAAGAGATGGCCGGAGTCTGGAGTTTAGGGTAATGTTCAGGTCCGGGTGTTTTATGGGGTTATCCGGGGTTATTGACGATGGTGATTTTATTGTTTCTGGGTATTGTTCGAATTTAGTATGGGGGAGGGGGATCAGGGTGCAGTGGAGGTGATGACGATGTCTTTGGAAGTATAGTTGTAGTTTATGATGTTTGGTATAACTGTCACTTGTCAGTGGCCTGCACCAGCAATTTTTCCATTTTTATACGTTCCAACGTAAGATGAAAATATTCAAGTGAATTATAGTATCTTTTATTATATTTAATATATTTATTATAAATATATTAATATATGTATTATATAGGTTGTTTCTGCCAAAATTCTTTATTTTTTAGTTCCATATAACTATAACAAACTTATAGAAAATCTATCAACAGTTGTGACCCTAGTTTCTCCTAAAATTCATTCTTCATTGTTCTTATATAACTGCAACAGATTTATGGAAAATTTATCAACAATTGTGATCTTAATTCTGGTGCTATATTGATGTCTATGAATTTTACTCGGTCGTTTGGTTTGCTTAATTCAAGCTTCTAACATTGATCTCTTCTTAGAACAATTCTTTTGTTAAGCTGTTATGAGATTTGGTATTATGTTTCACACAATCATATACACGGTTAGTATTTAAATCCTTATATAATGCTTCCTTGCTAATGTACCACGGTGCAAAAGTTATTGTTCCAAGTACTTTGTTCTGTACACGTTGGACTGTGTCAATGTTTGACTGTTTAGAACAGCCTCGTAGTTGGGTCCCACAGGTCCAAATCGAAATTAGAGTAGCTTTATACACTGATAGTTTCTTGGGTAAAGATAAGGGTGGTAGCCAATAAGCCAATACAATTGACATTTACGTTTAAATCCTTTAACCCTTTGCCCTCGACGATCTTTTGGCTAGAGAAGAGTAGAAAATCAAAGATTCTTTACTAAAACTGATGATACTTTTTTGAGCAGTAAATAAATAATTGTATAATAATAGAACTGCAGAATTATTTGATTTCGATATCTCGCACACTGTTACGTTACATTAAATTTGATATAATACTTTAGTGACAAGACATGCTTTCTTAATAATTTTTTTATAGTAATACCTTTTTTAATTGGTGGATTAGGTAATTAATTAATTCCTTTAATATTAAGTTCACCAGGTATGTCTTTTCCTCGAATAAATAATATTAGATTTTGATTTCATTATTAATTAATATCGATCTTCCAAATTTTATGAAATGGTGACTGTAGGTCACCTCTTGAGTGCAAAGGGTTAAAAATGATTTATTTTCGTTCCACTTTCAAGTGTGACTTTCCAAATTCGTCTTTCGATAAAATAAAAAAGAAAAGGTCTCCGAAAATAATTTTATTAATTTTATTTTACCTCAATATAAATAAACGCGACGGAAAATATATATAAAAATTATTCCCCTAAATCTTGCCCTCGAACCATTTCTATGATTACCGGACACAGGTCGCAAACATGATAG
The DNA here is from genome assembly GCF_001483705.2 of Eufriesea mexicana. Lineage (NCBI taxonomy): Eukaryota > Metazoa > Arthropoda > Insecta > Hymenoptera > Apidae > Eufriesea > Eufriesea mexicana. The sequence goes on along the minus strand of NW_016908213.1, from coordinate 256,940 downwards.
AACAAACACGATCACTTGCAGCTAGCTGAATTAGCCTCCTATGTTTCCATGAGCGAGCAGGTCAAGGGGGTCGAAATCGCGTAAGGGTCTGCACCCTTCGCAGACAGGGCTAAGTTTACGGCGTCTGCCTCGGCAGAAGTGGGGTTAATTCTCTCTTATTTAACCAAGTGTCCCCGTAATGGCCGTATCGGAAGCTGGGACGGTTCGTATCCCAAGTAATTGAGTATGGACAGGGGAGGAGCGCGCGAAGTGGCCGGAGTGAGGGTGGATATTAGAGCGGGACCCTTTGTCGAGTGTCTTCTGGTACCGGAAGCTTTTAACCGACGCTCGTTCGCCGGAGATCCATATTTCATCGCGGCAACCACTCCGCTGTCCGGCGACAGATTAACGCGTAAATTATCGATCAGTGGTTACATCGCGTGTCCAAATGTTTATTTATTTGAATGCAACGGCGTGCAGAGCGCGAAATGCTTTTCGAGCCTGCGCTACAATATCGCTGATTATTGTTTGCCTGTCCATTTGCGACGCGAGCGTTGATGAAATTGAAGTGGAGCTGGTAGTTTTACGAGGACACGTGATGGCAGAAAGGCAGTTGAGCAACCGGAAATTGGCTTCAGCGAGGTCTGACGAATGTGTAGGTATAGTAAATGGATTACACGTGTGACGATGTAACGTTATAAATGAGAGAGAAAACCAGAGAGAGAAACGAAGAGAGATTTTTGTTTTGGATCTGCCATGACCTAGGAGACTTGGAAAGCGTTTTGCTCGATCACTTGACTTCGCGATTTTTCGCATAATTTACGTTGCTACTCGAGTAGGAAGAATAATTTACTGTTTAATATATAATGATAATTTAAAAGAAGTATAAATCCAGAAAAAATAAAAATATTGAAATATAGGTAACCCTCCAATAACACGGTAGATAGGTTCCTAGAGAATGCCGTGTCGTGTGAAACCGTGTTGTATAAGACCCAGAGCCAGTACAAAAAGGGGATTAGGTTCCGAAAACTTAATGAAAATAAATTTGTTTTTTAATTCTACAATGACAACTTAATTTTTATTAAAAATATAAATGTATGTACAACACAAAACAAAACAAGAAAACAAAAATATTATTTTAATTTAACGCAACCTTAATTTAATAAATTTCTTCGTCGTCAGTGCTCATGTAGAAGTATAGTGCTGTACAAAGGTTTTCGCAATTTTCTTATCGTGTTAGAGCGAAACCGTGTTATAGGGTGACGTGTTGTAGGAGGATTTCCGCAATTTATGAATCGTGTCATAGTGAAACCGTGTTATAGGATGCCGTGTTGTAGGAGGGCATGCAGTGCATACATTATGTAGCGTTCTATGTATCAAATCTCTTCGATTTTCAAGAATGTTTATCATGTGTCAAATTAATAATGCGTGATTGGTTTTGTAATATTAAGGATCGCGAGCGTGATGTTAAAATGGAGTGTTTATTTACAGTAAAAGTATACAATAGTTATAGTAGAGACGTTTTTAATAAAAAGTAATTCATTGCAGTATTATAAAAGAACATACTAGAAACTTAATTATTGTACACAAACAGAATTTATGGCAGTATGATGTAATATTAAAAAATATATCGAAAAATAAAATATATATTAAAAATATGTACAATATTTTATATTGTATATATTTTTTGTATATATTTTTTCATATTGTATTATATATTAATTATTATATATTATATATTAATGCATACCAAATAATTCTCAAATAGTGTCAGAAAGAAAACAAAATTCCTAAAAATAATAAAAATAAAACACAGAGCTGTAATAAAGAAATCAGCCTAAACACAAGTATCACCAACGAGAAAGATGTGGTAAGGAAACCGGGCAAAACACGAGTATTGCGAGAAGAGAGAGAGAGAGAGAAAGAGAGAAAGCGAATAGCCTAGCCATAGGGCCGAACGTAAACATCACTGGTTAGGCTCAAGGTTAATCTTCGACGTTTCCTCGTCTCAGTCGAGCGTTATTCCTCGCCGCGTTCGCATGAAATTCGATCGGTTGCCATAAATACGCGTCGATGTTTTTCTACCCAGGCAAGTTGACACCACAGTTGTGTATATTCTTCGTCGTATTCGGACGATATCGCTCGACGTGCGACTGTGTAATTCGCTGTTTCAGTGTGGTACGTGCCATCGAATCTTAAACCGTTAGCTAAGGGGTTAATAGTTTGCTTGCTACGTATATACATAAGCGCGTGTGAGTTGTTGCTAAGCGAAGGGGAGAGCGAAGTCCAAGGATTTTTCTAGAGAGTTCGATCACGTGGTAGCGACAAAAAAGAAAACCGTTATAACCGTCATCTATAACCGTTACAGAACCGTCAGTCGAGTCTCGCCGGTTTATGAAGCAACATCTCCGATCCGGTGTCTATATATTTCTGTACCTTCGGCATATATTTCAATACAGTACTTAGACGTAACAATACTTTTAACACATTACCAACTTTTCTTACGCATTGACGTACTTGCCTTTAATTGTTTTCTCAATTCTCCTTCAATTTTGACCGGGTAAAATCACGAAAAATTATTGCATAGTTTTCAATTTCCTCGTTTATATTTTCTAAATCTCGACTGCCCTTGCTGATTTTCGGCCGTACTTGCGTGGAATAGACTGCTTTAATTAGTTTACCGGTTTTTTTTCCATTTCGACCGATTGTGTATGAAACATAGTACCGAATATGACAGGCCACAGAAATCTATTACGTCGTTTGACTTTCATCGTTTATATTTTTCGAATTTCTTCGGATTTTCACGATTTTCGAATTTAATTGCGTACAGTGGCCTATGTTTTAAATAGTTTGCCGGTTTTTTACCGATTTTAACCTATCGATTATGAAAGATAGGGCCGAATGTGACAGGTCGCGGAAATCTATTACGTCGTTTGACTTCCATCGCTTATATCTTCCAAATCTCTTCAAATTTTCACGATTTTCCAACCCAATTGCGTGAAGTGGTCTGTGTTTTAATTAGTTTGCTGGTTTTTTCCCGCTTTTAACCGATCGTTTATGAAAGATAGTGGCGAATGTGACGGGCCGCGGAAATCTATTACGTCGTTTGACTTTCATTGCTTATATCTTCCGAATTTCGTCAGATTTTCTCGATTTTCCAACCTAATTGCGGGAAGTGGTCTGTGTTTTAATTAGTTTGCCGGTTTTTTCCCGTTTTACCCCGATCGTTTATGAAAGATAGTGCCGAATGTGACAGGCCGCGTAAAGTTTTTACGTCGTTTGACTTTCATCGCTTATATCTTCCGAATTTCGTCAGATTTTCTCGATTTTCCAACCTAATTGCGGGAAGTGGTCTGTGTTTTAATTAGTTTGCCGGTTTTTTCCCGTTTTTATCCGATCATGTATGAAAGATAGTGCCGAATGTGACAGGCCGCGTAAAGTTTTTACGTCGTTTGACTTTCATCGCTTATATCTTCCGAATTTCGTCAGATTTTCTCGATTTTCCAACCTAATTGCGGGAAGTGGTCTGTGTTTTAATTAGTTTGCCGGTTTTTTCCCGTTTTTATCCGATCATGTATGAAAGATAGTGCCGAATGTGACAGGCCGCGTAAAGTTTTTACGTCGTTTGACTTTCATCGCTTATATCTTCCGAATTTCGTCAGATTTTCTCGATTTTCCAACCTAATTGCGGGAAGTGGTCTGTGTTTTAATTAGTTTGCCGGTTTTTTCCCGTTTTTATCCGATCATGTATGAAAGATAGTGCCGAATGTGACAGGCCGCGTAAAGTTTTTACGTCGTTTGACTTTCATCGCTTATATCTTCCGAATTTCGTCAGATTTTCTCGATTTTCCAACCTAATTGCGGGAAGTGGTCTGTGTTTTAATTAGTTTGCCGGTTTTTTCCCGTTTTTATCCGATCATGTATGAAAGATAGTGCCGAATGTGACAGGCCGCGTAAAGTTTTTACGTCGTTTGACTTTCATCGCTTATATCTTCCGAATTTCGTCAGATTTTCTCGATTTTCCAACCTAATTGCGGGAAGTGGTCTGTGTTTTAATTAGTTTGCCGGTTTTTTCCCGTTTTTATCCGATCATGTATGAAAGATAGTGCCGAATGTGACAGGCCGCGTAAAGTTTTTACGTCGTTTGACTTTCATCGCTTATATCTTCCGAATTTCGTCAGATTTTCTCGATTTTCCAACCTAATTGCGGGAAGTGGTCTGTGTTTTAATTAGTTTGCCGGTTTTTTCCCGTTTTTATCCGATCATGTATGAAAGATAGTGCCGAATGTGACAGGCCGCGTAAAGTTTTTACGTCGTTTGACTTTCATCGCTTATATCTTCCGAATTTCGTCAGATTTTCTCGATTTTCCAACCTAATTGCGGGAAGTGGTCTGTGTTTTAATTAGTTTGCCGGTTTTTTCCCGTTTTTATCCGATCATGTATGAAAGATAGTGCCGAATGTGACAGGCCGCGTAAAGTTTTTACGTCGTTTGACTTTCATCGCTTATATCTTCCGAATTTCGTCAGATTTTCTCGATTTTCCAACCTAATTGCGGGAAGTGGTCTGTGTTTTAATTAGTTTGCCGGTTTTTTCCCGTTTTTATCCGATCATGTATGAAAGATAGTGCCGAATGTGACAGGCCGCGTAAAGTTTTTACGTCGTTTGACTTTCATCGCTTATATCTTCCGAATTTCGTCAGATTTTCTCGATTTTCCAACCTAATTGCGGGAAGTGGTCTGTGTTTTAATTAGTTTGCCGGTTTTTTCCCGTTTTTATCCGATCATGTATGAAAGATAGTGCCGAATGTGACAGGCCGCGTAAAGTTTTTACGTCGTTTGACTTTCATCGCTTATATCTTCCGAATTTCGTCAGATTTTCTCGATTTTCCAACCTAATTGCGGGAAGTGGTCTGTGTTTTAATTAGTTTGCCGGTTTTTTCCCGTTTTTATCCGATCATGTATGAAAGATAGTGCCGAATGTGACAGGCCGCGTAAAGTTTTTACGTCGTTTGACTTTCATCGCTTATATCTTCCGAATTTCGTCAGATTTTCTCGATTTTCCAACCTAATTGCGGGAAGTGGTCTGTGTTTTAATTAGTTTGCCGGTTTTTTCCCGTTTTTATCCGATCATGTATGAAAGATAGTGCCGAATGTGACAGGCCGCGTAAAGTTTTTACGTCGTTTGACTTTCATCGCTTATATCTTCCGAATTTCGTCAGATTTTCTCGATTTTCCAACCTAATTGCGGGAAGTGGTCTGTGTTTTAATTAGTTTGCCGGTTTTTTCCCGTTTTTATCCGATCATGTATGAAAGATAGTGCCGAATGTGACAGGCCGCGTAAAGTTTTTACGTCGTTTGACTTTCATCGCTTATATCTTCCGAATTTCGTCAGATTTTCTCGATTTTCCAACCTAATTGCGGGAAGTGGTCTGTGTTTTAATTAGTTTGCCGGTTTTTTCCCGTTTTTATCCGATCATGTATGAAAGATAGTGCCGAATGTGACAGGCCGCGTAAAGTTTTTACGTCGTTTGACTTTCATCGCTTATATCTTCCGAATTTCGTCAGATTTTCTCGATTTTCCAACCTAATTGCGGGAAGTGGTCTGTGTTTTAATTAGTTTGCCGGTTTTTTCCCGTTTTTATCCGATCATGTATGAAAGATAGTGCCGAATGTGACAGGCCGCGTAAAGTTTTTACGTCGTTTGACTTTCATCGCTTATATCTTCCGAATTTCGTCAGATTTTCTCGATTTTCCAACCTAATTGCGGGAAGTGGTCTGTGTTTTAATTAGTTTGCCGGTTTTTTCCCGTTTTTATCCGATCATGTATGAAAGATAGTGCCGAATGTGACAGGCCGCGTAAAGTTTTTACGTCGTTTGACTTTCATCGCTTATATCTTCCGAATTTCGTCAGATTTTCTCGATTTTCCAACCTAATTGCGGGAAGTGGTCTGTGTTTTAATTAGTTTGCCGGTTTTTTCCCGTTTTTATCCGATCATGTATGAAAGATAGTGCCGAATGTGACAGGCCGCGTAAAGTTTTTACGTCGTTTGACTTTCATCGCTTATATCTTCCGAATTTCGTCAGATTTTCTCGATTTTCCAACCTAATTGCGGGAAGTGGTCTGTGTTTTAATTAGTTTGCCGGTTTTTTCCCGTTTTTATCCGATCATGTATGAAAGATAGTGCCGAATGTGACAGGCCGCGTAAAGTTTTTACGTCGTTTGACTTTCATCGCTTATATCTTCCGAATCTCTTCAAATTTTCACGATTTTCCAATCTAATTGCGTGAAGTGGTCTGTATTTTAATTAGTTTGCTGGTTTTTTCCCGATTTTAACTGATCGTTTATAAAAGATAGTGGCGAATGTGACAGGTCGCGTAAAGTTTTTACGTTGTTTGACTTTGATCGCTAATTTTTTCTGAATTTGGATCGGTTCTCGCGATTTTTGCTGTAATTATTATATAATTTTTATATAATTATACAATTTTAGGTTCATTTATATATTGAATTTTTTTTTAGTTACCCACTTACAGGACGAATAATACTTCAGAAAATTTTATTCACCATCCGTAGGAAGATATTACTGTAATAAGCTTTCAAATACAGGTATTCCTCCTATAACACTGTAGATGGGTTCCTAAAAAATTCCGTGTTTTGTGAAACCGTGTTGTATGAGACCCAAAGCCAGTACAAAAAGATGGATTACGTTCCGAAAACTTACTAAAAACAAATTTTTTTTTAATTCTACATAAATAATTTAATTTTTATTAAAAATATAAATGTATGTACAACAGGGAACAAAACAAAAACAAAAATCTTATTTTAATATAACGCAACTTTAATTTAATAAATTTCTTCGTCGTCATTGCTCCTGTAAAAGTACAGTGTTGTATAAAGGTTTCTGCAATTTTCTTATCGCGTTAGAGCGAAACCGTGTTACAGAATGCTATGTTGTAGGAGGGTTCCCGGAATTTATGAATCGTGTTATGATGAAACCGACCTGTAATTGAATTAAATAATGCGATTTCTATTATTTCTAAAATTCCAAAATTCATTTAGGAGGGCGAATATTGTCAATTTTAATCGAGGCTTGTTCGTGGAGGAAGAATTAATTTCAATTTTTTATTTGGGGGAATATAAATTGGTACTTGTGCGATATTATTTTTTAATACGAAGGTTTCGGAGTCTCTAAGGTTAAATTGATTAAAATCTTGTCGTGAATTAAATATTATTTTTACCGCATGGAATTCGGTAAATATTTGATAAGCTTCTCTTCTAATTTTTCAAGTTTAGCTCACAATCAGTTTGCTACTTGGCATTTCAGAATCGATACGAGGGTTGCTTTCGGCACATTAGTCATAGTAACGTGTTATCGTATTTATAACACGGTTTTACGACGGAGGTTTTTACGTTGAAACCACGTATGTACTAGTGACAGGAAACGAATGATCAACGCGTGCACCGAGTGTGCAGAAAATATGGATTTCAGTGCAAATTAACATACGCTAATTGCCGGGATCGAAACGTCTCTGTAATTTATTGTATTTAAACGACTGACCTGTAATTATAACATATTTAAAATAACACATTCGCTTGTGATGATCGAGATATCTTTAATTAAAACCACGTCGATTAGCAAGTTTAATCTAAAATCGATGGAAAGTATATAGTATATTACATAGTATATTATAAGTAATATTACACTAAAATAACATCTCATATTCTTTATATTTTCCAAAAACAGTATCCCTACGTATAGTAAATCCAAAAATTCGAATCGGCAAAAATCATGCAAATCCAGCTGTATCTCGTCAATAGGTCGTCCTCGATTGGCGAGGACTAATGACGAACCAAATTTCTTGAGGAAGGTTGTGTTTATAGTGGACTGAATTTTATCTAGTAGTTTCGGATAATTCTTCTGAACTCTTCGAATGATATTGACTGACTCATCTCCTTTATGATCTCTCGGTGGTTATATAATCCTGGTCTCCCTGCTGATTGGTTGCTATGATGTTGGGGGTGTATGTTAACTTCAGCGTCCTTCGGTGGTGGTGGTTGTTTAAACAATCTAGATAATTGTGCTTGTCTTCTTGAAGGGTGATATATAGTTGTTTGTTACGGATTACCTAAGTGGTGGCTTAGGTGCTAAAGAAATCAAAGGGCGCTGACATTAAGGATATAAACAACCTTCTGCTTGAGACATTGCGGTCCTAGGGCCGCATCAATGGTACTTGAGAAATTTCAGAGCCTTCACACGATCTATTCTAAACAAAGGGCCGAACGAAATACCGGGACGACATTCCAAGGCTTAACACCAGCTAATCATCTCGAGTTTTGATTTATTCTTTTATAAATATTCGTTATCAGTTATTAGTTATTCGTTATTGTAATTTTCGTATTACATAAAATAGCTCGGCAACTAGCAAAAGGAGCAAGATTTCTCAGCAACGAAAGGAAAGAAGAGAGCAGGAAGGAAAAACGGAAAACGAGTAGCTTGTCTACCAGAAAACCGTCTCTCGCATCTCGGAGAAAGCTCACGGATGATTTATAAGGAAGTCTTTGCTCCTCTCTATCCGCTGATAACTTTGATCATTTTTAGTATGAACTCTCCCCTACGGACCTATTCAATCCGCTTTTCGTCATATCTAGCAGCCCTCAAAGCGAAAGAGGAAATCTGAGGACCGACGGGCAGAAGGAAATGGCGCCGCGCAACAATTCCCAGCTGAAAGCCATCTGAACTTTCTCTACCCCCTCCAGGGGGCGCGAGCTGTCGTTGGGGCACGTACAGAACGAATTTCGATCGTGTATCAATTGGTGAACATTTTCGATCCGTTCCTTTGGGGAAAAATGCCTACGTTTCGTTGAAATAACGCATCATGCTGGATAATATTCGCTCTTCCCGATCGCGTAAGAAATAATCGTTCCTTGGAATTTTCGTTCCGTGAAAGTTTCGCGGAATATCGTAAGCTGATAAACGAACCGATGTGCATAATTTTAAATCACGGTGTGACGCGATATCCAATATCATCGCTGGGTTTCTACTCGTCCTTCTATTCGGATCTTAATTAAAACTGACGTTGAATTGGAAATCGTCTCCGGGGGAAAGGATAATGAAATTTTGAATATACGAGTGTGCTGGACGAAAAGAAAATGACAGAACGTCGATATGTGAATGGACTGAGACATTTTACGGTGACGGAATATCTACTTACGTAGAATGTAGACATCAATTTGGAATCCTGTCTTTCTTTAAATATTTATAATTAACAAACGTCGCAATGTTATATGCAGTGTGATATGAATGAAGAGAATGGGGAACAGAATTTCATGTATGTATTTTATTTAGATAAATTCTCTTTAGAACCGTGTAAAATCTCCTTTTAATTTGATATTAGTCCATCGTGTCCAGAATTTAGGATAAAGAAGTATGAATTACTTCAAACTTTAATTATTATATATAATTTGTCACTTACTTGTTCACATAATATATTCCACAGTTGGATCAAAAATAATTATTGAATGAAGTGTAGAGAAATATTTGTAGGGAATATGGCTTGGCAAGAGGGAAGATATGTTAGATAGTAAAATATATTTATTACGAGCTGAAAGGAAATTAAGAATAAAAGAAAAAAATATTATTACGATTAATAGTAATTAAATGTGATTTCTGAGATTCTCTGATTCTTATCTACAAAATGCATTACGTACAGTCCAGGAATCCATTCATCTTTCACGCCGAATCTTAACCTAAGCATCTATTAGATCAGTTTTTCCTTTGCATCGATAGTTATTTAGTCTATCCAACGTTTAAGTAATCGATAATCGTTTCAAGTATTTCCGCTCCAATATATTATCTAACTTTTATAAAATCAGCAAGATCATGTACCACCAAAATGGTTAACTATGAATTTTCGAATTGGGGATTAAACACCACAAAATAGTTGATACTATAATTATATAGTATGTAATATGTCCTTAAATATTGTATTCGTCAATATTAATAATTGAACTACTACCATAGTTATATTCTTATATTTTATATTATATTAAATAATTTCATACGTGTAATTACTTTTCTATCTCGATAAAAGTCAGTATTAATTTTGGCGAAAATAGTTTTCTAGTATAGTAACCAACCAAAATGACTATTATTTCAATTCTGGATAAAATAACATCCCCAGAAAATTCAGAAAATTTGTGAATTAAATATTAAATGCCTCAAAATACTTAAAGCTGTAACTATCATGTATGTAATATGTCCTTAAATATTATATTCGTCAATACTAATAATTGAATTATTACCATGGAAATAATTGGATACGTGTAATCACTCTATCTCGATAAAAGTCAATATTAATTTTGGCAAAAGTAGTTTTCTAGTATAGTAATCAACCACAATTCGTAATATTTTAATTCTAGATAAAATAAAATCTCCAAGGTATCAGAGAATTTTTAAATTAAACATTAAATATATATAATACATGTAATATGTACCTAAACATTGTATTCATCAATACAAATAATTAACACTAGAACTACCAAAAGAATTAAAATGACATATTTTAGACATTTTATCTTTATTATTTCTGAGAATATGCAGTTGCTTATGGTAAAATTAATATCCACTTTTATTCGAACGTGATCATAATTACAAATGCTCTTTTATTTTCATAGTACTGCTTTAATTATCATAAACAATATATATATCATATTTAGATAATCATTGCAGATCAGTAGTTCCATTATTAAACTATTATCGTGCAAATAATTACACAATTGCTTTTCTATCTCGATGAAAGCCACTATTACTTTCGACAAAAGTAGTTTCCCAATAACCGGATAAAAGCAAAAACTCTGAAACAAGTCAATTTCAAGTGTCACGCAAGTATTAACCACCAGATACACTAGACAGCATTGCAAATTCCATCTGGATCGAAATACCAAACACTTCTTTAATTCAGTTCAATTCACCCCTTTCCCCAGCATCTCGGGCTAAAGCACATCGCGGCAGGCAAAAAGCGAACGGAAGAGAACTCGAATCCGCTTTACAATAGCAGAAGATGGCAGGCAAACGTTTTCGTTTCAATAAAACGGACGATATAATCCAAGTTCTGGTAAACAGCCCCTTAAGATAAAGCTCTGCGCGTAAGGGCGCTCGAAAGGAATTTATTCTTTGCGTTAAGCCGGCGATTCTTAGCCTCTTGCATAAGAAGAACCGTTTCGAGAAGCAAGATCTCGACTCTTCGCTGTTGTTTTAATTTGAATATCGAGGAGAATATCGCGTACGACCAAATACGAACGAGTATCGCGTCTCGACGTCGAAAATGGCCGACCCTTCTGTTCGAAGTCCTCGCAAAAGACGTCGATGGCCTCTCTCTTCCATTCCAGAAGCCGTGTTTATAGCATAACTCTTATTTCAATTTTCGAAAATTCCGAAGACTCTGTTATTTTGCATTACGACTGTAACTCCGAAGGTTAGACGTGCCTCTCAGCGGATTAACCGAGGAAAGTTTAGATAAATTTCTCCCGAACACCCTCGTAAATGAAATAAATTCGTACAAATATTTATTTCATAATTTAACCCTTTGCTTGATTATCAATTTTTTTCACGTTAAAAATAAGACACGATTTGCATATTTTAGAAAATATCTACTTTAATTCGATTTATATAATATACGGAAAAGGGAAGGAAAATAAATTCGTCATAGGAGAATAAAAATTGTGGAAGATTACTATTGAATACATTAAAGGGACAGAAAACGATCAATGACTTGCCATAGTTGTTGATATTAAATTAAAGGGTATAAAGAAAGACCCTTTAAAGACCCTATGACTCTCTTTGTGTAATAAAAATTTCAAAGGAGATGGGTCACATTTGGACCAAAATAAAATAAAATTGGAAACCATCTCGAGTCATTGGAGATCCTATAATCAAATCGTTTAAAGGGTATAAAGAAAGACCCTTTAAAGACCCTATGACTCTCTTTGTGTAATAAAAATTTCAAGGAAGATGGGTCACATTTAGACCAAAATAAAATAAAATTGGAAACCATCCCTAGTCATTGGAGATCCTATAATCAAATCGTTCACGAGTCTATCGTGAGAGAAAAATTTTAACAAAATAGCGATATTTATTAGTTATACCTAATTTTCTCACCACCCTGCTCGATATGTCGAAAATATTCCCCACCATGACATAAATCCAGAATCACGTCTAAAAAATTTCAAGGAAGATGGGTCACATTTGGACCAAAATAAAATAAAATAAAATTGGAAACCATCTGGAATCATTGGAGATCTTATAATCAAATCATTCACGATTCTATCGTGAGAGAAAAATTTTAACAAAATAGCGATATTTATTAGTTATACTTAATATTCTCACCACCCTGCTCGATATCTCGAAAATATTTCCCACCGTGACATAAATCCAGAATTACGTCTAAAAAATTTCAAAATACTCAGCATCGTGCAATTTCACATCTTCCACGACTGGCATCCCTCTACCCGAGAGGCCATTCCCCTTTCCAACCCCGCCGCGTCGAAATCTCCACCCTTTTATCCGGCAAATGACATCAGCATCGGAGAACCGACATATCTTCCTCTCCCGACTTTCGTTCGTAATTGTCGTCGACTAAACACCCTCTAAAAAATCCCACGTGCATGATCCGCCATGCAGGATAATTGCAGTCGGGTGCAGTGATGTTCGAGAGGCGAATAACCGAGGCAGGGTAATTTATTGTTGCGATCCAACGATTTTAATTGGCAGGCTGTTTACGTTCCGGCCGAATACGCTAATAAGCTCGGGATGAAAACTGCAGACCGTCTAAATTATTAAAGGGTAATTCGGAACGAGGCCCGATAAGGTGCTCGTAATGGCAGCTCCTTTGCTTCATTAAGAAATAATCCTACTGGCCTGAGTGGAAAACCTGTTCGCCCTTTTTCCACAGCTTCCTCCCCTTTCAATCCGGCAGTTTCATTCTGATCTCGTCCACGACACAATGCCGCGCGACGTATAATTGTGTATCACCCCGTTCTACCCTAATGCGGAAAATCCATTAACGTTAAAAATTATTTCGCCCAAGGGTAGGGTGGGGGGAGAATGGCCCGCGGGAAAAACAAACGAGAAAAGGGTTGGCTCCCGATGTTCGACGACTACGTAAACAGTGTGATTTATGTATATTCAGGGAACAATGCTGCTTTTCTACCCGCCTTTTCTTTAAATTTTTTTTTTTATTTATTTATTTTTTTAAATCGCATTTCGGTCGCGGAGGAAAAAATATGTGGGTGGAAGTAGGTTAGAGCAGGGATTTTCAACCTTTCTCCTCTCGTGATATTATTATTATTATATAAATGTGATATAATTAGTGTATATAATATAATAATATTATAATTATTATCGTAACTAATTAGTAATAATGGCTTAGAAATCGATATAATAATAGCATTGAAATAATTCATAAATATCATAATAATATTCAAGTCAATTATTCCGGAACGTCTAAATTATTCATTTCAGAGCAATTGTTTCTGGGTTTAATTTATTTATCTTGTGATTTTTGAGATGTGGTGAATGTTATATAGAACTGTTCTAATGAAATTTCTGGGTAGCAATAATTCTGAAATATTTTAATTAATGAATTGAGAATTAAAAAATTAATTAATTTCTCACCTTTTTTTTAATTTTTCGTTTATTTATTTATTTTTTTAAATCGCCTTTCGGTCGCGGAGGAAAAAATATATGGGTAGAAATAGGTTAGAGCAGGGATTTTCAACCTTTCTTGTCTCGTAATATTATTATTATTATTATATAAATGTGATATAATTAGTGTAATAATATTATAAGTATTATCGTAAGTAATTAGTAATAATGACTTAGAAATTGATATAATAATAGCATTAAAATAATACATAAATATAATAATAATATTCAAGCCGATTATTCCAGAACGTCTATAGTATTCATTTCGAAGTAATTGTTCCTAGGTTTAATTTATTTATCTTGTGATTTTTGAGATGTGGTGAATGTTATATAGAACTGTTCTAATGAAATTTCTGGGTAGCAATAATTCTGAAATATTTTAATTATTTCCTGCTGCTTGACACGGAAACCGCTATAGAGCCTGCAGAACAGTTGACCAAAAATACAAGGTACAGAATAATATATCCTGTAGAATTCCTGAATAATAAAATATAAAATCCTGGAAATAGCCCAGAAAAGCAAAGAAAATTCCTGGTACTTGACACGGTAACACCGCACGACCTCCGCTACGGTTGGACAAAAATCAACAACATTATTCAGCAGGCGAAACCTCATAGGGAAGCACGGAGCAAACCTGTCAACCTAATAATTCGCCGAAAGTATTGCTTTCCTCGAATTGGAATTGCAAAGTAGCTTTGCTAAAAACCCACCCCCGTGGTGACGAGCGTTCGGCGCAGTTTTCGCCGGTGTTTTGCCAGGGGAACGCTTAACTGAAAACTGGCAACGCGCTCCGTCGTCCACTTTCGACATCAAAGAGCGGATAACAATGAATAAAAGTTCCGCGGCCCACCCCCCGGCGCACCCCTAGCCGCGGCAACGCTCTCCTAATTTCGGAAATGGAAACGAGCGAAACTTCTGCTGTGATCACGTCAAGGAAGCGTTATTGTTCCGATTGAGGGACGGCCCGGACGGGGTTGGGGTTGGCGAGGGAAAAATGTCAGAAGAGAAATAATTAGCCCTCGAACGAAGTTCCCAGCAGGGATGGGGGTGGATCGCGACGGAACGACGATCTAAATGAGTTTGGACTCCCTTTCTCGTATCAATCGCCCGACGTTCATCTTCGTGTCAGCTCGAGTTTTCGGATGTTGACGTTGCTCTCGGCTCCTTTGTTGGGGTGGAGGATCATCCGTTGATTTGTAATTGGGGAATTATACCGGACGAGTAATCTACTGGGTGACCAGACTTTTTTCTTTCAGACTCTTGCAAATATCCACACGTTGCTTTCTTTTTCGTTTTTATTTGCTGGTACACGGGAGTTGATTATTCCGGACGGCAGAAGAATCGAGGGCTTTGTCTGTGAGGAATTTAGGGGATGTAACTATTATTTTTATTTTTTGTGGAATATTATTACAATATATATTAATTTTCTCCTTTTTATTTAAATAGCTGTTATATATATTCGCATTTGTTGAAAATATATATTATAACAGCTATTTAAATAAAAAGGAGAAAATTAATATATACTGTAATAATATTCCATAAAAGAAAATGGTAGTTGCATCCCCTAAATTCCTAAATATATAAGCATTTGTTGAAAATATATATAACAGCTATTTAAATACACACATATATATATATATATATATATACAGGCCACCACATGTTGTAATCTAGATATACATCATTATTATTACGCATAACGAAAAATGTTTCGAATGAAGTTGAATGATTTTGAGAGAGGCATATTCTGATGGTACTAGTTTCTTTGTAGATGGACGTGTAAAGGACATATGAAGGTCATTAATATTTTTTTAAATGGAACCATGTACTTTTTATTACATCAGCTGATGCTCCTTCATATTCTTTACAAACAAGTATTAACTTATTTATGTTAAAAAATTATTAATTTAGGAGATATTTATTCGTTTAAGTGCAAATAGGTTGTTACATTTTAGATTCATTTAACACTTCCGTTATATTTATATGCGAAATATATATATGTGTGAAAAATAAAAGAATCATTTTGAAACATACGTTTTGATGAGTGAATTTATAAAAGGGTAAATATCGATTTGCTAGAGTAAAACGTTATTCGCCCGAAATAGAAATATTTTATTATATATTTATTCTCTTCGAATTTAAAGGATATAAAATAGAATTTAATTCGATTTTCGTTATCGGATTTAAATCTAGAAAAATATTGAATTAAATATAACAGGTATAAAAATATAATGAACGGTCTGAACGAATGATAGAGAAATGAGATATATTTCCGGCAGCATTGGATTGGTGGTTATAAGGTTAATCGTTACGTGAAATAAATTCGGGGATGTGAAATAAATTATAGAAATTCAGGAATCGAATGAACAGTGATTTTTGAAATATTTAGGTTAATGATTAAAGAAAGAGGAAATAAAAATTGAAGTAAAATAATATAAAAGGAAATGTAAATAATACATGGTGTGTAAAAGAAAAGAGTTAAGAATATTCTCGTTTTTAACCCTTCTGTGCTCGAGAGGCATCTTTCAGTCGCCATTTGATAAAATTTCGAAGTTCGATATTCATTAATATATCAAATTTGAAATAATGTGACAGTGTGCAAGGTATCGAAATTAAATAATCCTACGTTTTAATTATTATACGATTTCTTATTCACTGTTCAAGAAATATCATCAGTTTTGTAACAGGAAATCTTTGAACTCCTATTCTTCTTTAGTTAAAAAATCCTCGACTGCAAAGGGTTAAATTATCAATAAAAATATTCCAAGCTATTATCGACCAAATTTCATCTTACTGCAGCACTATTACATTACAATTGAAAATTAAAAAGCTCCTATAGAAAATAAATAAGATTAAATTTCCAAAATTTAAATTCTTCGACGCAAAGAATTGCACAAATTTTTAAGACAATTTTTCCAGAAATTACACGTCGTTTATTTATACAGGATAATTTATAGGGTACTTTTTATTATTAATCATGATATCGATGCAATGAAATACCAAAAGCTCCGAACAGTATTATGAAACCATGATTCAATAACAAGTCCAGTGCCTAATACCACTGCAAGCTGCAGAAAATCGACTTAGTGGCACATTGAGCAGTCGTATAAAGATGGTTTCAAAGTATCTTCCATCGACAAAGATAGTTTCGGATCGATCTTCCATCGACAGAGATAGAAAGTAGCTTTTAAGGGTCAATTGATTTATTTCAAAGCTGTTTCTGCCAAATGGACCGTATGATAGAAAATTAGAAGCTGTTTTTAATGGATCCAGCTATGTAGAAAAGATTCCGATAATTTATTTCGCTATAACGAATACGATTACTGGCAATTTAATATTTAATTATGGCACAAAGACATTTGCAGCTTCGATTCGAAATTGATATTGTTCAACCAACACGTTAGAAGTTTAAATGAATCAAATATGCAATAATATGTAATTTATAGAATTAATTGTAAATTAATTTACGAGGAAGCTAATGATCTTCCTCCTTTAAAATTAATAATTTAATTAAAATACAACACGCGACGAATTATTATATTTTGGCGATTTTGCAAAAATCAAAGAATTAAATCTACTAATAATTTTGAAAATTAAGCTGTACAGATGCTGCAAATATATTTTAACGACAGAGGTAAACAATTCTAAAATAAATAAATAATCACATAACTGAAATAGAGTCTAAATATACATGTATAGATATTACACTGAAAGACAATGATAAAATTTAACTAATCTCGCAAATTTTTTTTTTTTTCAAAAAGATTGCGAAGATAAAACTATGATCTTAATATTTCACCGCGATATATATACAAAAATACACCAACGCGATAATGCACCCTTATTAACAATAAACAAAACCATCTGATTATCTTCACAAAGTTCAAAATTATCTTTGTTCAAAGTTCCCTAAATCTGTTAGGTAGCTTAATAATTTTCTCTCCTCTTTCAAAATTATTTTTAAACCGTCAGAAAGTATCGATAGTCTGCACCACACGCGTATACACCAAACTACGTGTTAAATTAAGCCAAATTAAATACAAATATTCGTAAATATAAATATGAACGAAGTATTTAAAAAATTTTAAATTAGAAGTATTAATTTTTCTTATTAGCATTCTATTAAATTGCACCTTCGTATTTTTGAATCGTTTTCTCAACGTTCGGATACTTCGAAGCACAATCGCGCACACTTTTAGAACACAATGCTAAGGTAAGCTTCGATAACTCCATATCCTTATCAATTTCGCAATGGCTCATTCCCAGTGCCCGAAATCCCCTGAGTCTCGACGCATCATCATAACGCTGATGACGGCTGGACATTATCATCCATCTTGGCCGCTTTGAGCGAGACTAGCCGGGGATCGATTTCCTGCAGATGCTAAATAATCAGCGAGTCGATAAATGTTGGCCAATTTGCATCTCACGTTACGTGCTGGGCCCTCCTGTGATTACGCCACGGAATTGCCACGACGGCTGATTAAAGATGCAACGCGGCATCGGGTGCATTACGACGCTGCTGCAACCCTCACGGATGCACGTCCATTTCAATAATTGCGTGTCTTACGATCGACCCATCTACCTGTTGTGTCCGCTGTGTCTACCTTGCTCGTGTTTAACCTTTTGTGCCCGGGTCGCCCGCTGTTGTCGTTTGCCAGCTTCCGCGCACCGTGCATCCCCTATTCGACTAATTAACAAACTGATACGCGTCGGCGATTAACGCTCGATAATTGAATGCATCGGGAATGCAGCCACTGCCAGGTGGCGTGGTTAGCTGGGACGACGGACGAGAAAGGGGGTGAAGGGGGGTCGGACTCAACGAGGGGTCGGAAAGAGTTAATTGTGGTTCTTTTTAGTGGCTATACGGACGTTGGATAGAGGCTTGCAGGGGATGAGGAGAGGGTGGAATTGGTGAAACAGGGTGTATGACGTGTTTGCTTGGGAAATTATGGTTGACAGGGCTGGTAAGCCGAGTTTGGGAAATTGAAAGGAAAATGGGGAAAATTTGTCGGTCTTAGGGTCATTTTCAGATATATGAACGGAGGGAGATGCGTTATGGAGCATGGATTTTTATGTGATTTTTGGTAATTCGATGTATGTGTTGCTCCATATATGATTTAGGGGAGAATTTTTATTTTAATAAGGTTTTGTGTGGCTTTTTTCTGCTTAAAGTTGATTTTGTTGAGAAATGAAAGTGAATTGTAGCGTATGGGTGTGTTTATAATTTGTGCACACGAATGATGGTTTTAAAAGTGTAAAATTTCTGAGATCAGCAGCTGTCAATCGTGGTTATTATAAATATTAAAGTTATTTCACGAAGAGTAATATTTCAATTTAATAGATTGATTTAAAGATATAAAGTATAAAGTAGTATATTCAAATCTTTTAACTAAATATTGAGTTCCTCTGTGATTTAAAGGATGGAGAATTTTAATTTTTATACACATCTATATAAGAATAATTTCACTTAAAATTATTACCGTTGAAAAATAGAAGTAACTTATGATATATTAGTATTTTTATCATTTTTATAATAAAAGACTTTTTAAAATTTCGCTGATGGCAGGTATAATTTAATTAAATGCAGTTCGTTATGTCAAATATAACGAGTATAATGGTATTTAAATAGTAAAAATCCGATTTTTTAATTAAACAGTTCGTTGCAACAAGTGCGTCAGCATTACGCCATAATCACTTGGTAACATGCTTCTTTCCAATTTTTACAAAGTTGCACCGCGGTTGGTAATTTCGCTGGAACAATGCGCCTTAATTTACTCTTTAAACTCAGCCAGTGACGTACAAAAAGACACGAACCACGCTTTGTTCTTTCGAGAATGCCAATGGAAAGAGTCGAGTGGATTAAGTGTACAACAAACGAGATGGTTAATATACATAATAGCATCCGTCGTTCCATTTTAGTTGACGATGCCAATTTGACGAAAGAAATTCGAAAACTGGATACGAATTAAATTACCATTTCGATCATGTGTCACCAAATAACAATCTCGTTAAATAATTATAGTCCTCGTTTTCCCATTTAGGAAACGATAATTCTCATTTATTAAGTTGAAATTAAATCTTCGCAACCATAGAAACTCCGAAACATTCTAAGCAAAGTATCGGTTTCACCAGCAGCAGTTTCATTCCTATTATCTGTTCAACTAGAATTGGCGGGAAATATAAACAGTTGCACGTGAACGACGCGTGATTAGACCAGGGCCAAAACATAATATTCAAATCCCTATTTATTATAAAATAGAAAATGATTTTGTATACAAAAGCCCCTATTTAGAATTTTTAACAACGTTAAGGAACGTAAATATTTTGATTATACTCTCTGCTAATTTTCATTGAACGGAATATAGGATCAATCCGCGAAATACACATTCATACATGAAAGTATTCCAACGTTTATACATGCTATTTTTACCAAGTGAAATATGCATGTTAAACTGCAATATTTGAAAGGATAATGATGTATATAGCAAGAAAGAAGTCTCAAAACTATATTAGTAAAATTATCAAATAATTCAACGATGTGTATAATACATATGATAAATTTATTACAAAGATTGGTAAGTGGCAAAAATATTTGGAAGCAACGTATAATATTAATCGAAAGCACCATTAAATTCAGAAATAACAAGTTCCGATATAACGTTGTTTCATCCTCTGTCGCGTGCGACAGCCTTAAAGGGCTTTTCCATTTAACTCACTAGCGCCACCATCACCCGTAACTCCAATATACCGTAAATATCGTATATATCGTTGAATTATTTCCTAATTTTACCGATGTAATATCGGAATTTCCTTCTTAATACGTGTATCAAGTCCTTTCAAATAGTTCAATTTAACTTGTACGTTGCAGTTGAACGTAATAAATGTAAGCGGTGGAATACTTTCGCGTTCGACTGTACGCGTCATCCATGTGACGAGAACATCGGATACACGCGTTCCTTCGTAGCGCACTTAATTTATCAAACTACAACGAACCGTCGTCACACGCGGTTAAACAAATTCGAGACCCGGGGGTATCGCGTGTCGCTGGGAACGTCCCGGGCGAAAATTACGCGGACCTTTAAAGCGTGAAATTCGTTCGGGAGGCGAAAGCCGTGGCGTCGATAAAGCAACGGCCACCTCTCGATGTATCAGAAGCGCGTGAGGGGTTAATGAATGGATATTCAGGCGAATCCGTGCAAACCACGGGCCGTCACGCCGGTGTTCGTGGGTAAACGGGAAACGAGTCGCGAGTGGTCGCGTCATAAATCGTCATCGACGCGGCGATTGATCGATATTGCACCCGAGCCCGTGTCGAAATTACACGGAGATAACAAATTAATTTCCCGATCACCACGCAGTGACTAGAGCCTATCCATTCGTGGTATACCGATTTTTCTTGCTCTTCGTCGACCACCTTCTTAGGTGATTATTTTCCTTTATATCGATTATTTTTCTTTACGTCGATAATCAACATTTTCGACTGTTTATGACAGGATTACCCTTCGTGGACACTCGTGGTTATTTTTCTTTGTTCTAACCCTTATGTCGAGACCAAAATTGTTGACGCTTTATAATGAGGGTACCCCTATGACGAGTTCCTGTACTATTACAATAATCCAACACGATTGTGCTTATTGTCCTACTCGATATTTAGCTAGGAATAGTTTCCAAATACCACAGCTTTTTAAATCTTGAAAGAATTAAGATTCTAAGCTTCTAAAATTCTAAAGATTCTAAGAAATAAATCTTCTCTCATATTGAAATATTTTTCCAAGAAGGTGTAATACGTTAAATAGAAATGTGCACACAGGTATCTAGGAGAGATATCGACATAAGGGTTAAGATTTAAAACACAAATCTCAATTTAATTCGATCGATCTTCTCCGTCGAAAGACAACGAGTCGAGCCTGGAAGGATCGTCGAGTCTCAGGTAAGTGGAATGATCAAGAGCAGCGTGAAGCAGCTAGATAGGAAGCAGCTAGATAGGAAGCAGCCTGTTTATTTCGTCCCCCGCTTTTTTATCTGTTGCTGGTCTTGGACGCGTTCCTCCGGCCCAACCGGCTCAATTTCGGCCGCTCCGGCCGAAATGAAGCAAACGCGACAATACCCGTCTCGATCACCGGATCTCATTCTGCAGCCAGTATTCCAGTTTGCCCGTTCCGCATGTTTGCTCGCGCTGTACGCGGTTGACATTCGAGCGACAATAGCTGGCCGATGGCCGGTGAACGAATTTTTCGGACCAGCGGCCGATCTCGATTACGGATGCGTATCCTCTGGTTTGATGAGAAGGCCGAGGGACGAGCGACTGGTGGCTGACGAAGTTACGTATGATTTGCGCTTGACAATAGCTGCGCTGACAAATGTTAAGAATTTTTGTACACTTTTTGGTTACCGTGGTACGTATATTTTTACACGAAAGTATCCAAATTTGTACGAGAAATTTTATTATATAAAAATTTTATTTCATACGTTCAATAAGCGAAATGAATATGTACATACGTTAAATTATAATATTTGAGACGATATGGTACGTGTAGTAAGAAAAGAATACATGGATTATATGTAGCAGTGGAATTAAAAAGTAATTCAACGGTATATTGGAGATACGGGTCGTGGTGGCGCTAGTGAGTTCAGCGGCAGGCCCTCTTAAGACTTAACGCGATATTGAAACTAATTGGAATTTAAAGTATCGACTAGTATTATACATCGTCTTTGAATATTTTTGGGGTCCAATCAGTGGTAATAATTTATTTGTAAAAGATGTAAATTTATTATAAATATTATGTATATCGTTGAATTATTTCCTAATTTTCCTGATATAAATTTGATATTTCTTTCTTACTATACGTATCATTATCGTTTCAAATACTTCATTTACTTTCATTTACGTATTTAAAAATTCCTTTCCTATAAAATTTCGTATTCGAAAAGCTTTTGATAATCTTTGAAATGACGCATTTACAAACTTAATTTCTATAAAGACTTAAACTAAGAAGCTTAAACTTTGCGAACAATAAGAGACCACGTAGTCGATCGTCCCAAGTTCAATTTTACCTCGGGAAAACAAGCCTTTGATTATTCTCAGATGTATAATTCCTGCTTTTTAAACCAACAAACTGGCTGCAGTTTGAAGGCGACACAGACGAAACCCAGAGATTGTTCAGTGCAGACATCGCGTGAATTATTGAATACAAACATAGCAGCATCGCATGCATTTAAGCTTAGAACAGTTGGCTAGTCGGCGCGAGCAGAAGATTTATTTCGACGGATGATAACGTAAACTCGATTATTTTCCGCGCAGAAACTCTCGATCGTGTTCGACGTTATCTGAAATTGAATACGGAAGTACCTTGGAACAATGGAGAGCAATAATAGCTGTTTTACAAGCTTTTTATTTATTTCTTCCTCTGGCTTCCGTTGAGCATGAAGTTGCAGCGAAACGAACGCTCCAAGAGTTACATTCTCGAGGATACTTCCGATACCCCTGCGAGTTCGTATCGAGATACTCGCGATAAAACGCGGATACGTGCATAGTCGATAAAGTCACTCGGTTTATTCCCTCATTATTTACCCATTACAACCTCCTCGACTGCGAAACTTTATTACGGCGGAATAAACGTAATCAGCTGAAAGCTATTTTCCATTTTTCTTGCCACTGAACCGTCTGAAGGGTTTCAATTCTTTGCACTCCAATTGTATTCGAACGACTGAAAGTGGGTAGCTGAAATTATCTTTAGAGATAATTTAACCGACAGAGTTACTCCTCTTCTATCGGATAAATCTTCATTATGGATCTTGAAGCCGGGAAAATTCAAAATTTGTAGAACCGTGTGATTCAAATGGCTAAATGAATAACTAAATTTACAGGGAGTTACTTCGTGGTTTTGAAGAACGGGTTCCATTCATATTTATTAAATGGAACCCGAGCTTTTAATCAATAGTATTAAACTAATATAAATTTGTTAGTGAAAAATAGATGTTCATATGAATATAATAATCCTATAATTTATTCCTCTTTATAGAAACTAAGCCAAATATCAAATACAAAGCATGCAAAATTCAAGAATCCATAGAACATAACCTCATTTCGTGTCTTAAATACGACACTGAAAAAATTTGAAAAGATACTAAAAATCCCTAGTTTCTCCTGTAGATCACATGATACTCCACTAGATCGAACTAACTATAAATATAATAATCCTATAATTTATTCCTTCTTATAGAAACTAACCCAGATATCAAATACAAAGCACGCGAAATTCAAGAATCCATAGAACATAACCTCATTTCCTGTCTTAAATACGACACTGAAAAAAATTTGAAAAAATACTGAAAATCCCTAGTTTCTCCTGTAGATCACATGATACTCCACTACATCGAACTAACTATAAATATAATAATCCTATAATTTATTTCTCCTTATAGAAACTAACCCAAATATCAAATACAAAGCACGCGAAATTCAAGAATCCATAGAACATAACCTCATTTCCTGTCTTAAATACGACACTGAAAAAATTTGAAAAAATACTAAAAATCCCTAGCTTCTCCTGTAGATCACATGATACTCCACTAGATTGAACTAACATTATTACTATTAACCTAACAAATATGTACACGTTAAGGTTACACTTAATAAAAAAAAGATCAAAGTAACATAATCCCTAAATAACGAATCATCATCCAAAAATCCAAAACAACCTTCAAGCGTTGTCCAAGAACCTCGACTATCCAGGCACATCGCAAACCCTATATCCAGCATCCCTAGTATCCTAAACCCAGAATCCAGCCCCAAAGCAAAAGCGACAAAGGAAACAAAGACAAGCGGAATTGGTTTGAGTGGATCTCTCGCATAAGTAGCGGCCGGTTGTCTTTTGTTTTAGTTGGTTTCCCCTATGTTTGCCCGAGTTTCGGCTTTGCATGGCACGTTGCATCACCACCATCATCATCGTTCGGTCCCGTGCTCGCCGTGTCCCTCGCGGCCGCCTAGCAGAACGGCGTCGCTCTGCGACGCCAGTTCCGGGTACGAGTCGACCAGGAGCCACCTAGGTCCTCACTATAGCGACTACAACATGCCCAGGAATAACTCGCCCGTGCTGAAATACAACAGCTTGAAGCCGCGCCGAAGGAAGCACAAACACTCGCAGTTCTACTCGCTCAGGCTGTGCCGCAGGCACGAGAACGCCATGCACAGGAAGTATCAGCTTTACGCTATACCGATATACAAATGCCCGCACAAGAACGGCAGCACGAGCACGATAGCCACGATTGTCAGATCTGCCACGCCGTCCGCGACCAATCAGTCGGATCAGGCTCGCTCGAACGAGAATCAGGCCGGTGAGGACCGGTCTAGCGAGGATCGTTCCGGTCAGGATCAGGACGGGAAACGGTCTGGTCGTTCGACGCCAACGAACACCCCGCCGATCCCCGTGCCAAGGAGGTGCAAGAAGACCGATCCCTCGAAGCACACCTATCAAAACGTTCCCCCTCCCGTTTTTCCGCCGAAAAACGCCTCGTTGCCGGGGACCAAGGTTTGTCGACTACTCGTGTTCCTTCGTACATTAAGTACCCGCATTCTCGCGGCTCGAGAAGAACGTTGCTGCCGCCACCAAATCGCCAGTTTCTTGCCGCCTGCCGGCAACCAGACCACGCGATTGATCGTAGCCTGGTGATCGATCGAGCCGGATCAATTGTTCTTGGCTTCTTACTACAAGTGGCTTTTTGCACGCTATTCTAGGGGTTGATATGGGAACGTTAAAAATGGGGTTTATTCTGTGGATTGTGTGTTTTTCTTAGAGGTCCGTTCTTGGTTTTTGGTTTTCATCGGGGGTTTGAAATTTGCTGAAATTATGGGTTTTGGTTTGATTTTTTGGACTGGGATACGAGACTTGGGGCTTGGTTGCTGTATATTGGAGTATATTGTGAAAGGGGCAATTGATTTTTGTTCGATATTTTTGAATAATTTAAGTTTCTTTTTTTATGGTGGTATTGTAGAGGTGAATTAAGAGGAACTGTGATAATTGAGTTTTCGTAGTAATGGAATATTATTGAGACAGTCTATTATTTCTAGTGTACAGTTTTTAACTAGTTTGAATAGAACTTCTTCTAAGAATGCATTGCACGCAGATAATAACAAATTATTCAAATTTTGTTAATATATATTTTTATATCTATATAATTCTGAAATATTAAACAGAATTTTCGATTAGCTTCATTCAAGCTTCTCTCGATGAGACATTATAGCTATATAAAAAGAAGAAATTATAAAAATAGAATATTTATTATTTTAGAGATTTACCAAAATTAATATCCAGCAAAGGTATACTCCACTTCTCTCGATGAGACATTATAGACATATAAAAAGAAGAAATTATAAAAATTGAAGATTCATTATTTTAAAGATATATCAAAATTAATATCCAGCAAAAATATATTCCACTTCTCTCGATGAGACATTATAGCTATATAAAAAGAAGAAATTATAAAAATTGAAGATTTCTTATTTTTGAGATATATCAAAATTAATATCCAGCAAAAATATATTCCACTTCTCTCGATGAGACATTATAGCTATATAAAAAGGAATCATAAAAATTGAATATTTGTTATTTTTGAGATTTACCAAAATTAATATCCAGCAAAAACATATTCCATTTCTCTCGATGAGACATTATAGCTATATAAAAAGGAATCATAAAAATTGAATATTTGTTATTTTTGAGATTTACCAAAATTAATATCCAGCAAAAACATATTCCATTTCTCTCGATGAGACATTATAGCTATATAAAAAGAAATGATAAAAATTGAATATTTGTTATTTTTTATATATATCAAAATTAATATCCAGGAAAGATGCACTCCACTGTCAAAAAATTCTCTTATCCAAACAACGTCTCCTTCTCATGGATCGACCCCCTTCATTTGTTATTTTTGATATATATCAAAATTAATATCCAGGAAAGATGCACTCCACTGTCCAAAAATTCTCTTATCCAAACAACGTCTCCTTCTCATCGATCAACCCCCTTCAATCCCTAGTCCACGTCGAACCTCCCTCCAGAATACAAGTAACCAGGACTATAATCCAAAACAAAACCTCATCTTCTGGTCCAACTATCGATCACCAAAAACTCGACTAATCAACTTCTTAAAAACCCCATATCCATGACGAAGAATATCAAATTCGAAACGAACCAAACTCCACCATCCCCATCTCATTCCATCATCCATTTCGCGTATCGATCCCAGGTCGATCCACGGTAGAATGCAGCTTAATTACCAACGCGAGTATCCGTTCGATATTGAACGACTCACCAACGATCGCTGGAGATCGTGGCAGCGATCGCACTCGATCCGGGGCATCCTCGCGCAGCAACGCGAACAAGCGCAACGAGCTGGCGTAAATTTCGCAACGGGAGCCTCGTGTAATTAGCCGGGTGCTCGGCTGGACTATTTTCTTGAATTATCCACCACTCGATCCCTATAATCTGAACGCGAGCGATGTTTTCGAGGGTGGAAACGGGAAAGATTTAACGAGGCCCAGGCGGCGGCAACGAAATTCGAGAGCGACACGGACAAAGTAAATCCTGTCCTTTAAGCACCAGTTTCTAATAATTAGCATCGCACCTACTGCATGAGTACGATTTACGTGTCCGCAATAGATATAAAACAGCAGCTTCGAGCAAATAGGAGGTAGAGTTGCCGGAGTTGCCGAGTTATAATCGGAAATCATATTTTCCCTGCTAAGCTGGATCTGGCCACCTATGTAGCGACCGTCCTTGTGTATGTCGGCCGCGTATCAAGTAAGTTTCCACACTCACAACGATACCGACACGCATACGTGTTTACGTATACGCGCACGTACGTGAATAACAATCGTAACACGCTTGCCAACCTCGTGAGTTGCTTTCAAACCTCGTTCGTCAAGGGGGTGAAATATTATTTCGCAGCCTTTTAAACGCATCTCGTCATTCCTGTCTTTACCTCTTCTCTCTCTATCTCTGTCTTCCTTCTTAGTTTTCCTCCTTTATCTTTCTCTTTTCCTCGCGTTCCTCTCTTTTTTCTCTTAGACCAGTCTTCTTTTCAGAAGATTGACATTGTTTCGAAGAGATCGTAAAGAGATATTTGCCTGGTTTGCTCGCCAGTAACGGAGGAGAAACGCACATACGGATGCTCCGGTTTGCAAAGTCGCTTATCGTGGACCGGCAGGAAATTCTTTTCGAGGCGCGATGCGAGCTTCAAACGATCCTCCTTTATAACGAGTACCTTCGCCGAGAGGTGCACGGTAACGACATTTCGCTCATTTCTCGGATACCTTGTATACGGTTAGATTTATGCCTTTTACATTGTCCTGCAAGAATCGACGGAGGGCTGTTTGCGTTCACAGCGTTTGAGAGAAGTTTGGCATTGGACTGGACAAATTGGTCGATATTCTCGTGGAACAAAGGCCTACGAGGTCTACGAGATCAGATACGAAAAGGTATTTCGATGGATTTTACTTTTGGATAATTTCAACGAGGTAACGATCATGCACGTCGATCATACACGATTGACGTATTTTTATACGGAAGCGTGTCAAAGCTGGTTGAAAATCAACGGTATTAATCATACACGATTGACACGTGTTCGTATATCTAAGCGTGATGACACTAGAAACAAATAGTAATGACAGGAAAAATGCTCCATTTGATGTTACCTGTCGATATGATCTATATCTTCCGTGAAACTTTTATGCAGACCATATGATCTGTTAACGAATCGAACAGCTAATCGACGTTGTAGATATACAAAGAATAGCTTGAAAAATGTCTGCTCGTTGAATGCTCCATTTGTTGATTTGTCATGAAAACGGAAATAAAAATGTAGAATAAAGAGAAAATTTATATTGACATATGAGATCCTTTCGTAAATAATGGTGCCTCCATTTCTCAACCTTAAATCGTATCGATAATTATAAAGTATACAAACAGTATCAAATGGTATTGACCATAATTTAAAAAAGATGTTCTATTGGGTTGGCAAGAAAGTACTTTCGGTTTTTTAGCGTGAAATAAAACTCAATTTTTTCTATACAGTAAATGAACTTTAATCGGTCAAATATCTTTCATTCTATTCGATGACCTTTTGCCATCTTTGTGGTAACTTCATGATCCCGCGCTCATAGAATTTCTGGTCCTTATCTGCAAAAAACTTAACCAAGTGCGTAAATCTCAGAAGGTCGACCAGAACGTTGTGGGTATCTTTCAGTGAAAAATCTTCAGAACGAAATTTTTTAAACTAATTCTGACACGTGCGTTCTGTTAAACAATCAACACCATAAACTTCTCGTATCTCTTTGCGAGCCTCAGCCGCGTTCTTGCCTTTATGAAAATAAAAAAGTAAAATGTGTCGAAAATGCTTATTTTTGCACTCCGTGTTAAGACTGACCGTGAACTGACAGTTATAAACGAAATTACACGGAATTTCACGAAATAACAACCTAAAGGTATCGACTACCATATCTGAAAAGAAAAAAATTCTAGCATTGACAAAAGAATAACTAAACAAGCATAACATTATTTACTGATGCAAACCGAAATTACTTTCTTGCCAACCCAATATATCATTGAAACATAAATTAAATTATTATTCATAGAATCGATACAAATGATACGATATCAATGTCAATACAATGTCAATACAGTCCAAAGCTTCTTCTGCCAAAGATCGTTGAAAAACTGAAACAGCCGTGGCGTTTGTAGCCCTGCATCGGACAAATCCATTTACCGGGTAGCTAAAACAAAGCTCGCCTATCGCGAAACCTAACCTCGTTGTGCACAACCGCATCGATCATTCGGGCGAAATTCGTGGATGGAGGAACCCCCCCGTGGAAATCCCAGTCCGCCGATCCACGAGCGACCGATCATCTCTCCTGCTGCGCGATAATCCAACGGCACTTTGCGAAAGACGAAATAACGTTTCGCCTCCGGGCTCGATATCGCGATATCCGGCACTAACGACACCTCCCCCGACGGCCATATCCCCAGCGACTAACCGTGCCTGTTGCAGACCGACAGCCTATACAACTACAAAGAACACTACCAGCAACAGCACCGGCAGGAGATGCAGCAGTACAGCTACCCGTTACCGAGCAACAGTTCCAGCCAACTAACACTGCCACTAACGCGCAGCCTGTATCATTCCTCGATAGTTAGCCCCTTGCAAACCTCGTACGTTCACGCGAACAGCCGTCCGCCGGCGTTGACGCAGCACGAGAACCACCTGTCAATGGCGGCCGCGGCCGCAGCGCACCCCGACGAGGAACAGCAGAACTACTCGAACCACGACGCCACGCGGCAATCGCGCCGGCACTTAGGCAACCGGTCTAGCGACCGGGGCCAGAAGTACCGCAAGCACAAGCGTAGCGAAAGGAAGCAGAAACAGAGGCGATCCGACGCTTCTAGAAGAGCGGACGCGTACGCGGGCACGCCGTCCTGCGAGACGAGCTTCCACCAGGTTCAGGAGCTCGGTATACCCGAGACGTACAAAATCTCTTATCCGCACTACTACGAGGACGACATCGCGGAGTGTCCGACCGATTATCACAGGTCGAACCCGAGCTCCCGTCAGCAGATCTGGGAGCGGCAGTCGAACCGTTGTCCCGCGGAGAGCACGCACTACGCGGACCAAGGCGACACGAAGAACCGGAACAAGCCGAAGAGACTGTCGTCCAACTTGGGCGACGGACGATCGCCATCCGCGCCGACGATAATGCAGTATGCCGAGCTGCACTTCCGGGACGTCGGTCAGGAGATCGATGTCTAAAAGGTCAGTCGGATAGGTGGTAGACCGGGTTGAGCAAACTTGAGGAATTCACGCTGCGGATCACGGGGGGTGTAGATTAGTTTTCTACAGGGTTTGTTGTTGCTCGAGCTGACGAATTGACATTTTCCCGAATTTCCGCGAGAAGTTAGGGGTGTACGTGTATAGGTGACTTATAGGGGTGGTTTTGGAATCGATTGCTCGAGTTTGAAAGTTAGAGTTTTTCTTTTTTGAGGGGGCTTTATGGGGAAGATTTTGAAATTCGATTCGCTTGTGTCTAAAATTATCATACGGGGAAGTATTTAATTCTTTATTACGTGGATGAACAATTACCTACGGTGATTTCTGAAGTATATAAAATAGAATATAGCATAGTGACAGAGTACTTACGAAAATGTTGCATTTGTATTAAAGGTATTGAAAATTAATTGCAGATATAGGAATTTCTAAAAAAAAAATTAGATACTTAAAAAGACATTTTTTTTCTTTAATACTAAATTTAACACGGTCTAAATGGGTCTTTTTAAATTTTGTATTAAAAATTTTGCATCCATTATCATTTTCGTCACGTGATTTCGTGACTTTTTTTTATAATGTATTTAAAATTTGTAATTAATATTTCAATTTGTTTTTTTAATTTGTTTGCTTTGAAATTCTCCAGCTTCCATTTCTTTATAATTAAATTGGTAATCATTGGTATTAAATAACGACACAAGAAAATTAGAATTTTTCATTAAAAATACGTAGCGTGAGTTCCTCGATTCATGTGAAATTCATATTACATTTTTATTAAAATCGTAAATATTCGTGAAATAATCATAAAATCATAACAAACTGAACGTTCCGTCATTTCTACTAAAAATGTTAGCATTAAAATGTCGTTTAAGCAAATCCATCAGAATATTAATTAACAAATAACAATCTGGGTAAATCGCAGTAATCCGTTTGGATTACGTCTTAATTTTCCAACACAGTTACAGGTAGGAAATGTTAAATATTTTGTTTCGAGGATTTGTTTGGTCGCTTTTACGTATATTTTCTCTCTTAATATCTTTTCTTCGTTGCAACTGCATTCGTTTTGTTTGCGTTTGTTTTCCTGTGTATTTTCTGGCATTTCTTTGCTTTGTTGCTTCGTTTGCGTTACGAATTTGCTTTCGAGCTTGCCATTTTTATAATTTCATTCATCAATAATGGATTCAGTTTCTTTACCTTTCGTTTCTCGCAGCATCGTTGGTGAGTATTTTAATTAAAATCAGTTGCAGGACCAAGTCAATTAATTCGTGTGGAAATCGAAACAGGTATACTGAATATGAAAAACACATTTTTGTTTTAAAAAATAATTTGTCCTTTAAAGTTATTATTTAAATATCACGAATTTTTAAAATTGGATTAAAATGTTGGGAATTGGCGACTTTTTGCAGCAATTCTATCATTAAATAAACTAATAAAAATAATTGAAAAGTATCGAAACTTCGGGACAAAAAAATTTCAGTTTTCGCGAATTCGAAACTTTGCATTTTTCTCCAATTTGAAATTCTCCTAAAAATACAATAACCTAGATAAATAAATAAAATCATTCCCAAAATCTAATTTACCTATTTCTCTATATCACGTTATATTCATTTATAAAGTATGAAAATGAAAATTCGCGCAAAAATTTTTGAGACACTTCGTTTCTCAAGACTTTTTGCAATTTTTCTTACAAAACAAAAGCAATTATTCGAGTTCCAATCAATAATTCGATACTTTCGAAATTTCACAAAGTTTCGGATTCTACGTGTCCGAGCTCCGAGAATGGCGAAATTAATTTCCAACCCAGCAGTATGAAAAATAACGACACAAAAATTGAAACTAATTGTTCGCCGAAAATGCTGCATCGAAAATTTGAATTCCAATACGTGTCGACATAACCTGCAAATTTTATTGTTCACGATAGAAACAATTAAAATCCTGGAAATTACTCGACAGCGTTAACAGTTTAGCGTACGCGATAAAATAATGGCGTACAAGATGGCGGGAAGCCATGGGAAAGTTGTAAATTGAAAATTAAACGATGTCGCTTACATTCATAACGATGCACGACGTTGTCATACATAACAATTGTATCTAAATGTTTGTTCGTAGGAGGGTCAGCAGACAAAGAGCGATACGTACATTTACTAGGACATTTTGGCGTCCGACATGCCTTGTAGGTACATTGTATTCTATGAATTACGTCGTATTGCTTAGATTTGTTATCAGTATGGCGATCAATCCGACATATGCGAACCAGCATATGGACAGTGAAGCCTTGTTTTGTAGAAGAAGCTTTCGATATTGTAGTATTTAATCCTTTGCACTTGAAGACACCATTACTTAGTCCCTGTTCTTCAAACGTGATCGCAAAATAAAGATTTCGTATTTTGATTTCGCGTTCGATCAGAAACACGATATGACGCATGTGGGAAATTCAATGAGATTACGTAATGTTATCGTTATTACGAGATTAAACGTTTGTTTGTTTATCGATTAGTTTTCCAGACTCGACGAACGTATTAAAATAATTCGTAAAGAATTTTGTAGAAAATTGTATATTATTCCTGATTCGTACACTGTGTCCATAAGTTTTGGGATAATTTATTTAACCATTTATCGAGTACCACGAGTTCTAAAATGTAATTACGTTTGTAAATACTTGAAAATACGAATACTTCGAATTATTTTCGTTATTTCAATTATATTGGAATAAAGACATCGTGTTTGATGAAAATCGATATTACACGGACGTGTGAAGAATTCAATGAGATTAAATAATAAATTATCGTTGCTACGAGATTTATTCGTTTGTTAATTATTTTTGGAAATTTACAGTACTTGCCGAGACTCAAGATTGTTCAAAATAATTTTGGGAAATTTCATTTGAGAATTATTTGTGTAGGAAATCTTCGTGTTACTTTTACATATAGGGTGTCCAAAGAGGGTAGAACTAAATTTGGATTACGACTTACTGAGGTCAAATAAATGAAGAAATTGACATAAATTTATGTCCAAAAATGCTTTATTAAAAAGGTATAAGCCTTTAAAGATATTTATAATTTTCTGTGATACTTATAAGAAATATTGGAAAATTAAAAAAATAAAGAAAAAATTACTTGCTGAGAATTTTTACTACGTATCCAATTCTCCACAACGAATTGTAAGAAAAATTTTGTCCACAAATCTTTGAACGCTTCAATAAAGTTTTTCCACTTTTAAAACATAAGTTATACGAATCTTTTTCATCTATTTAATCTCAGTAACACGTAGTCTCGGTTTGGTCCCAACCTTCTTGGACACCCTGTATATAGTGCGTATATAAGTTTAAAAAGAATTAATTTAATTAATCGTGGAACGATTGTCAATATTGACACAAGTCTTAAAAAAACAACGAAACGTGTACTTTGGATTGTAAGTTTCTTAATTACTCTATCGAATTCGATCTACAATGTAGAGATAACCGATTGATCGCGAAACGTTATACTCTTTTGTAATCGTTCAATCACTTTTCCACGGTCGCGTTATCTGTTAAATCGATAATCCGATAAGTGACGCCGGTTATTTTGCGAAAATTATAATCGCGATGGAAGACGAGACACGGAGATCTGAAACAGTTTTAAAACTGGAATAATTCTGGATCCGTTAATTCCACGCGATTATATCGGTAAATGGTGATAATTTTGAAAACGAAAAGAATCGAAAATAAAGTTATTTATGTCATTTATCGTGGGTTTAAGCTCTAGTATCTCGTAGCTAGAAGAGATCGATCTGATAAATTTGACAGATAAATTGTGATTCGAATAGAAACTTGGAATTCTTTCATTTGAAAAATCGGTTTCAACCGATGTCGAGTTTTTACTTTTAATCAGAGTTCCGAAGCTTTTTCTAGACACTGGCGAATGAAAGAAGCTAAGCCAGAAGAGCTATGGAAAGGTCACGTCCGCGTCATAAACCCAATCCCAATCGCAAACTTTAACGAACCACTGACTCCAAGCTTATGGACGTTAGTGTAACCCGAATTTCATGGTTGGTGCTTAAAATTAAAAACTTCCATCGACTATAAGTTCTCTTAATATCTATCGTTCTCGCGTACAGATTTGCCAATAATTTAAACTATCTATTTATCGACGTATTCCTTTCTGTTCTCAATTTTACTTGAATTTTCATATCTTCGAATACTTAAAAATCGTAATACGAGACCTATAATATCTTCCAATCGTGAAATTATAGATGACTGTCAGCACGTTGACTGCCACTAATAAATTGGATAAATTTTCTAATATCCGTATATAGTATATGCCTCGTTAAAAAGTTGAAGCACTTTCTGATATATTTATTACTTTATATTATGACCAATATGGCGTCACTGGGTAAGTGTAACATCAATCACACTGTTCGTAGTGATCTCTAGAATGTTACTGACTAGTCTAGTGACACTCGCTGCTGACCTCTATGACATTAGTAATAAATCTAATGCCAGTTATCAATAATCCTAATCGTCTTGATGGAAAATCTAAGATTAGTTACTAGTGATCTGTATGACGTCAGTAATAAATCTAATGTCAGTTACCAATAATCCCCGTGGCGTCAAAGGAAAATCTAAGACCGGTCACTAGTTATCCCTATAATGCCACTGACTAGTCTAGTAACGATCGTTAGTGACATCTATGACGTCAGTGATAAATCTAGTGCCAGTTACCAATAATCCTAATGGCGTCAATGGAACACCTAAGACCAGTCGCTAGTGATCCCTATAATACCACTGATTAGCGACGGTCACTAGCGACCTCTCTGATGTAAGATAAGATAAATCTAATGCCAGTTAGTACTAATTCTTATGACGTCAGCTTTTGTCTAATATCAGTCACTAGCGATTCTCATAGTGTCGCTGTTAAGCGTAACGACAGTCGCTAGTAGCCCATAGATATCGATAATAGATCTAGTGTCAATTACTACTAATCTCCAAGATATCGGTGGCAAATCTAATACTGGTCACCAATAAGCTTCATAGCGTTACTCACAAGTCCCGTGGCGCCACTGTCAAATATAGTTCCAACCACTAGTGGCGCCACTAACTAAAACCTCACTCACCAGTGATCCTCATGGCAGTCATCGTATTGAACGTTGTTCTAAAGACTGTGTTTCCTAAATGCGACGAAATCATAACCACGACATTTGGAAAACTAAATCTAACAAGTGCAAAGGATTAATTTGCCCTGGCTTCTGCTCAAGCTCCATAAGTACACAGCTTCTCCGATTCACTCGGGACACCATTTACGAGAAACGTAATATCGGAGACCTAGCAATACACCGCATGCAAAAAAAAGAAATCAAAATCGCGAGCTTTTAAATTAAAAAAAAAGAAAAAAATAGCATGACACGAAACGAAAGAAACGAGAAACATGTTACGCGATACCACGTGATAGGAGCTTCGTGATTTAGTTTCTATCGATATATTCAAGTCGTGGATGCGAAACTAAATCCCTATTGACCCTTTCGAAAATAACAGTGACTATAGTTATTCAAATCCGACGCTCACCGTGTTCTGATCGTGGTTATAGTCGTCCAAGTCAGACGCTCGCGGTGTACTACAGTGTTTATAGCCGACCAAATCTGACACTCCCGGTGCACTCACGTGATTATAATCACTCAACGTCTGACATTCGCGAAGTACTGACGCTGACTATAATCACTCAAAGCCGAACACTCGCGGTGTACTAATGCTGATTATAATCACCTACAGACTAACAATCGCAGTGTAAATCATCGCGACTATAATCACCAAACGCCTGACACTTACTATGGATTAATAGTGACTATTATTACCCAGCATCTAACACTCGCGGTGGATCAATACTATCATCGCTCAACGTCTGACACTCGCTGTGAATTTACGCTGACTATAATCGCATAAAGCTTAACACCTACGCTATAGTCACCAGGACCATAATCATCCGACGTTTAACACTTACTACGGACAAATGATGACTATTATCACCCATCGTCTGACACTCACGGTATTCCCACGGTGACTATAATCACTTAGTATCTGACGCTCGCGTAAACTAACAGTGACTATAATCTCTCAGTATCTCTGTACTCCCTGTGGATTAACGCTGACTATAATCACTCAAAGCCTAACATCCTCGCTATAGTCACCAAGACCATAATCACGCAACGTCTGACACTGCGGACTAATAGTGACTATAATTACCCAACATCTAACACGTACTGCGTACTAATAATGACTATCATCACCCAGCGTCTGACACTCGCTGTAAATCTACACTGACTATAATCACCCGAAGCTTAACACTTACGCTATAGTCTCCAAGACCATAATCACACCCAACATATGACGCTTACTGCGGGCTAATAGTGACTATAATCACTCAGTATCTGACGCTCGCGTAAACCAACAGTGACTATAATCACTCAATATTTCTATATTCCCTGTGGACTAACGCTGACTATAATCACTCAAAGCCTAACACCCTCGCTATAGTCACCAAGACCATAATCACCCAACGTCTGACACTGCGGACTAATAATGACTATAATTACCCAATATCTAACACGTACTGCGTACTAATAATGACTATCATCACTCAGCGTCTGACACTCGCGACGTACTACCCACGGTGACTATAATCACTCAATATCTGACTCCCGCGATACATCAACAATGACTATACTGTCTCAACATCTGACACTCGCGGTGTACCATACTTCGCATTCATTCGTAATTTCATTTCGTACTACTTCCACGTCAGAATCGTGTCCTACCCGTTGTAATCGCATTCGCGTGTAGTCACTGTATCGAAAGGGGTTAAAAACTTCGAAACTTGCGTTAAACGGCAAGTGGAATGACTGCAGCGTGACATCGGTGACGTGTTAGCGCCTGCGTTATCGCATTCTCGAAACGAACTACGTCTCCGTGACCGATCATCAAAATTCTAACGGCAATGAACACGGTTTATTCGGCGAATGATGAAGCTGTCCGGCTAGCAGGCGCGCGTGGAAAGTTGCCCGGCGAAATCGGCATCGATTCATCGTTCGTAGCGTCGCGCGATGATCGCTTTATCCGGCTGTGTTCGATTGTGCATGCCAGAATTAGAATGATCGCGGCAACAAACGGCTCCGTGGACGAGCCGCGTTGTAGCATGCCACAGCTAGATGCCTGCTTTTAAAACATAGACAGTATATTGATATATCGTGGCCACTGCTGGTATCTCGGTCGCGCGTGGGCCTTCGTTGCGGTTCCTTCGACGGACAATGCATTTAGCGTGTCGAAAGGTTCCAGGTTTTCCTCGTCCAGGGAACCCACAGGGAATAGATATTTCCAGAAAATTATTTCTATTTCGTCGGCCATTCTGATTGGCCTGCACTGGCTACCGTGAAGGGATTCGAACGTTCGCGTGCTAAACTTTCGACAGATGAAATAACCGAGTTTTGGATTTGCAATTTATTGGTCGGAAACAATGCTACAGTAAGGTACTAGTACTGGAAAGTTCAACGAAAGTAGAATTTGGAAAAAAAGGACATGGTATATGACAGTATATAATGGTGTTAAGTAGTATACGATAAGTAGAATATGTGTGAAATATTAATTGTGGATATATGTATATTTATATATGTTTATGGAAATAGAAAAGTTATTAAATTTTAAAATAAAAGTAAATATATTTTAAATATGATATTAAATAAAAATATTTAAATTTATTATTAAAAATATTATAGAAAATTAATATTATAGAAAAATTAGAAAAATAGTCTGCAAACACGTGTATAAAATTGCAATATTGTAAAGAGAGTAAATAATATGTCATATTAACCCTTTACACTCGAGAGGCACCTTTTAGTCGCCATTTGATAAAATTTCGAAGCTCGATATTAATTAATATATCAAATTTAAAATAATATAGTAGTGTGCGAGGTACCGAAATTAAATAATTCTACCTGTTAGATATTATATGAATTTTTATTTACTGCTCAAAAAATATCATCAGCCTCATAGCAGAAAATTTTTCAACTCGTACCCTTCTTTAGCCAAAAAATCGTCGAGTGCAAAGATGTTAAGAAACAATGTTAAGAAACATTGGATATAGATTTGGACATTTGTGGATGCCAAAAAATAAATATTTGAAAATATGAAAATAAAAAGATATCGATATTTTGATTATAGTAGAACCTTGATTATTCGATTCTTCGGGACGTGAATTGTCTGCTATTTGAACTCGTCTTTATTTAAATCTTCCATATTTGAACACGTTTCGTATGAACATGCTTCAATCGAAAAGGGTTCGTACGCGATTTATGGTGAAAATCGTAGAAATATCGTAGAAATATTATCACGATGTTAGTATTATATGTGCATGGAATAATAATTTGCAAAATAATATCTCAATATATCGAAGGATTTGAAACTTTAAAAACAGAGTTGAAATAATCTGAGCCATAAAAATGACTGAATTTTATCGAATTAAATTTATTTAAAAAATACTGCGTGTTTGAGCAACTAACAAAATTGCTGACCCATATGTTGCCATCAAAGGTAGCAAAAGAATTAAAATGACTGGTTTAAAATTTTTATTTTTCCACTTTCTGAAAATATATACGGTGCTTTTAATAAAATTAATATCGATTTCATCGAGACAGAAATGTAATTATATATACTTAATTATTCCTCTCATGCTATTTTAATTATTATCTATATATACCATAAGTAGATATATAATAATAATTCTAGTATTAAACTGTGATTTAACTGAACAATATTAATTTATAATCCTAATAAAATGTATATTCACATTTAATATTTTACATATTATTCTATATTTATGATCAAATTTCTTCACAACTTTTTCCTGTAAATTTTCAACATATTTATCTTGCCTTAAACAATCAGGATTATATTTTGACCATAAATCCAGCGTGTATATCATTCGTCAAATGTTTGGAACACAAGCGTTCGAATAATCTATCAAATTTCGTATGACTTCGAATGATTTAAGTTCCCAACACTAATAAATTTTGCAATAAATTTTTATTTCGAAAATTGAATGTCAAACGCATAGGTAGAATCATATTTCGCAACAAATTTTGCCTTTCTGGATAAATTTTCGCGAATTGCTCGTCTCGAAATTTTTATTCGAATGAATCCTTAATTGGATTAATTAACTGATCAACGAAAGAGATGATTTTGCTATAAAATGGTTGTATATTTTTATCCAATTTGACTTATTTTCGCGGAATATAAAAATGGAAATGAAATCGAGCTTTTTATGGCACTTTACGTAACAAATGGCTGAACAGACTGATCAAAGGGATTTGAAAAATAATTTCCGTGTCGAATGAAAAACATCATCGTTGAAAATTTCCAAAACAATTTTTTACTCGCGGGTCACATCAATTTTTTTTAAAAAAGGTTTAAAAGCAAAAATCGTGCATTCAGTTTATTCGGCAGTGTTAGTAAAGCACTCAGCCAAAATGCGATTGAAATTGCTTCAATAATTTGAGAATAAAGTGGGTCATCGTGAAGTTTAAAACTTTTCCATAAAGATGAAGTCTATCTGTGGGTTCCCTTAAAAGCTGTAGATACGATTAGAATAATTTTTTTACTTTTGGAATAATTTTTTACGATTCTACGAGTTATAAGAAGGAAAAATGAGATAGTTATAATAACGATTTTCTCAAAATTGCAGGATAATTGTGGAATTTTTATTCTTTTATTTACAATCCTTTTTCTTCTTCCTTTTCTTTCTTTTTCTTTATTTTTTCTTTCTTTTCAAGATAAATTTTATTTGCTTTAGTTTGGCCAACTTTTGTCTGCCAAAGTTTAAAGACGCGAATGTTTGTTTAAATAAATTTTGTTTTGAAAGAAATTTTAATAGCGATTACTGACAATCATGATGAAAGTAGTGGAAGCGTAGAGAGATAAGTATTTTGTATAGTACAAATAAAATAATAGAGAAAGACAAAAAGATGTTAGACGAAGAAAAATATAAAATGGAAGTAGTAGTAGTCTGTGTATAATCAGACACTCCTTCCGGTGAGAGATATTAGTCAGGCATTACAATTTACACTGTATTAAACATAAACTCGTATAATAAATTTAAATATCACAGTTAAAATGTTTAAAAAATTGCCAATTGCAATATTTAAATTATATTTAAAATAAGAAATTTGTTACTTATTAATTATTTGTTTGAAAAATTAAAAGATCTCGTTCCACGTTAAAAAGCTTGTGCATAATTACTCGTAATGATTGGTTATTAAGTATTTATTGTAATTAAATCAGCGGAA
This sequence comes from Eufriesea mexicana, assembly GCF_001483705.2. Classification (NCBI taxonomy): domain Eukaryota; kingdom Metazoa; phylum Arthropoda; class Insecta; order Hymenoptera; family Apidae; genus Eufriesea; species Eufriesea mexicana. The sequence goes on along the minus strand of NW_016908213.1, from coordinate 216,138 downwards.
CATTATAATGTAATATTAATAACATCAGTTAATATTATTTATCTGTCAGTATTATATATGTTATTAATAACAGCGACAAATATTATCATCGCATAATAAGCCATAACAATTATCGCAAATGCATAAATAAACCACAGTATGCAGAACATCATGCATAACTAAAAATCTCCGAAAATTACATTATTATTACAGAACGCGTTTTAAAATTTCCAATAAAAAGGCTCGATACTCGATTCGACGAACAGTATACATTATCATCTGTAAAAAAATATTTTAAAACAATTACTGAAATCGTTTGAAGACCCAAAATGGCGAATATTATGTTTTTAATATTGCCTTTTTAATGGCAAAGAAATACATCCTAATAAAATTTATTTTAACATCTGTAAAAGAAATATTTTAAAACATTTACTGAAATCGTTTAAAGATCCAAAATGGCGAATATTATGTTTTTAACATTGCCTTTTTAATGGCAAAGAAATACATCCTAATAAATTTTATTTTAACTTTATTATTATTACTATTATTCTAAATTTCATTCCAATGTATTATTATTATCCTACATTTCAATTCATTAGGAAGAAAAATGTCAGTGATATTTCTACTCTGACCTATCTTCGACGAAATTTCCAATAATTCTGAACGTAAAAGTCACGCATTAATTCAACTGCTAAATAAGTCTGGATCTAGAGCATCTGATTGAATCAAATTTTAAACTGTCACTTGAGAGAGGGCAGAATATCGATATCGACATGCTAAATGTCGGGAATGGATTTCTTAGCAATTGTACAGTACCATTGCATGTTCAGCAAAAAATCCGCTGAATACTGTTAAATGTCGTTCGTTTCCTTGCTTGTGGCTTTGCACTTTGGATGCATCGTGATGTAAAAGCGATGGCGAATGAAAGCATAAAAATAGAATAATAAGAAGAAAGAAGCCACTTTCGCGAAAAATCGAGTCAATTATCGCGAAATCTGAATTTGCGTTTATACACGCGGGATCCAAAATAAATTCGTGAATTTGAAAAAAAATGAAAAAATTGGAAACTCGTGGAAACGTAGCATCAAAGAATTTTTAATTTGCCTCTGCAAAAAGGCAAATTAAAAATGAATTCGTGAATTTGAAGGAAAATAAAGAAATTAGAAATTTGTGAAAACGTAATCCCAGAGAATTTTTAATTTGCATCTACAAACGCAAGATCAAAGATAAATTCGTGGATTTGAGAAAAAATTAAAAAATTGGAAACTCGTGAAAATGTAATCTCAAAGAATCTTTAATTATCATCTACAAACGCAAGATCAAAGATAAATTTTTAAATTTGAAATAAAATTAAAAAATTAGAAATTTGTGAAATTATATTCTCAAAGAATTTAATGGTAAAATTTAACACTAAAGAATATAACTGTAAAACTTCCATAATAAAAAAGTATATTCTAAAAATTTAATACTAAAATTCTGAAATCTCTTCGTTAAAAATTTTTAATAATGCAACGTAATGGCATAATATCGTGTTATCCGATATAAAGTAATAAGAAGAAGTTTGTGTCCAAAAATAAAGTCTCAGATAAAAGTAAACTTATCTAAAGCACGCTATTTAATCGCGATGATTGAATAATCCATCTTAGGTTTTCTATTTGACTTCTTAAATATTATCCATGCATAAAACTTTCTTATTAAACAGGATATTCGGTATTTTAAGAAATTTAATATATCGATCACCAGAAACGAGGTAGCAAAGAAATCTCATTTAATATTTATAAAATGCAGCTCCATATAGAACCACGATAGTAATCAAATAATAATCGATAACCGATTACTCTATACAAATTTTATTCGTCAAATAAATATTTCTTAACTCGTGCAATATATACCTGAAAATATAACTTCGTAAAAATCTGGCTAAAAATATTAACGAGAAACAGGAAAAATAATATTCTTCCCAATAAAATGTGAAAAAGCTACATTGCACGTGTACTTAATAAAACCATATCATTCCTGATGTTTCTTCGTATAACCAGTGGCAAAAGATGAAGAGAAGGCAAAAAGATGATGAATAAGAGGATAAGAAAATGAGACGAGCAAAGTTCCAAGGATTAAAACTTGAAAAGATAATATAGTACAGATAAAATATACCGTAAACCATGTTTCTTGCAAAGAAAATTCATCCAAATTTTAACCTTTTGCACTCGAGAGGTGATCTTCAGTCACCATTTCATAAAATTTGGAAGATCGATATTAATTAATATATCAAATTTAATGTCATATAACAGTGTACGAGGTATCGAAATCAAATAATTCTAAAATTCTATTATTATACAATTCTTTATTTACTGTTCAGAAAAGTATCGTCAATTTTTTAGTAGAGAATCTTTGAATTTCTACTCTTCTCTTGCCAAAGTGTCGTCGAGTGCAAAGGGTTAATACACATGCACGGTACGAGAAATATATATTTTCGAAGACGTAGAAAGCGTGTAAGAAATTTCTGTTAATGAAATAATTCATCTTCGTGTTGTAACCTCTAAATCTCGAAGTTGAAATTCTTCGTAAACGAAGAAATGTAGTCTTCGTTTATGCTGTACAAGTTTTAAAGTCCAAACTTTTGGACACTAAATTTGGATTAGACCGGCTGTAACCATGGTTACAGAGATACGCGAGCAATGGCTAATTAAATAAAGCTAATATCGTGATTATAATTACCCATGCACCTGTAATTCCTAGCTCCGATTGTTACTGTGATAATTTTACGAAGAGAGCCGAGAATTTATATAAGAGACTTCGTGAAAATTATTCGTTCTTTTAAAATTATTCGCAAATGCGATTAATTATTGCTAGCATTGTATTAATTTCTACTCTTTAAATTATCGTGAATCGTGATACTAAATACACAGATAAACGTAACAAAATACAATCTCCGATGTTTGAATTAATTAACGGAATAATTATTTTGGCTAGTGTAATTTATATATGCAATTACATTCTATAAGAGAAACGTTTAGTACAAGTATACTGTTATAAATACAGTAGAATTTAAATCGATATTTTTAATTGTTTTTAATCTTTTTATTTTCTCATTTAATTTGGTAATATTTATTTGGTTTTTGGGTTAATTGAAATCACACGAGTCCTAATTATATTTTTCCAAGGCTAAAGTTTCATTAAATAATTGAAGATACTTTAGTGTATTAAAGTATCCACAGTTTGGATTATTTTTAATTCTTTTTACTCTTCAATTTATTTTGTTCATATTATCAGGATATGTTATGAATTTTCCTGTAAATTAATGTAATTCCTTAATTGTTTTTATTGTTTATTACAAACGTATTGTCACATTAGAGCACAGAGATGTTTAATTTTTCTGAGTCTCTTATTTTATGGTTTATTCTGCGAATATTTTTATATGGGGTTATAAACATATTTTTAATTTAAGGGAATTATGTGTTCTTCTAATCTTGCTTTCTTAAGCCTAAGGTATTATGACGAGTGAGATGCTGTTTCAATTAGGAATTCGCTACTTTGGAATTAATTTATCTCGTGAACCTTGCCTGCAATCAGATACACTGATTCCTATTCGTTTCCAATTCCAATTAACCTGGCTAACAACAATGCTAACAATATCTCAACTTCCACCATCCATCATTAAACAAAACATAGCTGAGATTCTACTCTGCTGTTGCAACAGCAGAATACCAAGAATAATTCTCACGAATAAACCAGCTCGATCCAACGATTCAACGAAAACTCCTATAGTGATATTTCTCATATTAGGTTGCTGCATATGAATTGCCATTTTTTCAAAAGTCCAAATTACCAAGTGAATATGTAGATTTTTAATTTCTTCCGAATTCTTATAAATAACGAGAAAGAAACAATTTGATTTAATATTCGCGATATCGAATTAAAAATTATTTTATAAATTACGATAAAATTATTGGAAGTTCATTACATAATTATAATAAAGACAGACTAAATTTGATTATATATCAGCAAAATATATATATATTAATATGTAATTTGTATTTACAAATTAAATTAAATTGTAAATTAAGTTGTTAGAAATTAAATTAATTCTACTTACAAATATAATTAAATTATATTAAATTCCAGAATTGAGATTTAGAAATTAGCGTAGATAAATGTCATTGCTATAATTCTTTTTATAAACCTTTTTATAATTCTTTTTATAATTTGTTTCTTATAATTCTTATAAATAACGAAAAAGATTAAATACTCGTGATATCGAATCAGAAATTGTTTTATAAATTATGATAAAATTATTGGAATTTCGTTACGTAATTATAATAAAAACAAACTAAATTTGATTATATATCAGCAAAATATATATATTAATTTGTAATTTGTGTTTACAAATTAAATTAAATTGTAAATTAAATTCCAAAATTGAGATTTACAAATTAGCGTAGATAAATGTGATTGCTATAATTCTTTTTATAAAGCAGTCAAAATTATACCTATCTTATTTTCCTTATATCGCTAAAAAATATAATATTCTTGTTATACTATTTACTATTTTAATTATTATTCCTATTATTTCCTATTATTATTATTACTATTTATTACTATATCTATTATTATTAACTATTTTAACTATTACTATTTCTCTTTTTTATTATTACTATTATTATTATTACTATTCATTACTATACCTATCTAGATGTACCGCAGGATTCTAACAATTAATGTACGTATACAATGACTTAAAAAATGTTGAAAATCACAGTTTTACACTAAACACTTACCACTTCCACCCCTCGTCCGTCATAGTACTCAAAGAATATTCTAAACTCTCTGCCCATAATACTCATATACATCTCGCCTCCAAAAATCCTCTTACACGGGTATCTAGACGCGTCACTGAAAAGGACGACTTTTAACATGCACCTACATAAAAATAAAAAAAAGAAAGAGAAAAATACGGAAACGTCGAGGATGAATACCGTGAAATGGAGAACGCTTCCACTCTTTTCTCCCGCTGTTTCCATAAAACTTGCATTGGCTTCGTTTCGAGCACCCCCGCTTCGAATTGAGGAGGATTCGAGGGTTGCAACGTTCGAGCCGACCCGTGCTTCGCTCTCCACGTAGCCGATGAACCTTGCACTAAGGTGTTCCTTGTAATGTTCTGTTTACGCAGCCCTTCAAGCCGGAATTTTCGGATCTCGACTACGCGGACGTGGACTACCGCTCCTACGGGCCGATCAACTACAAGGCTGCAAGCATCGCGCTGCTGCAGAAGCAGCAACAGGCACAGAAGCAGCAGCAACAGCTTCAGGAACGGCGGCCGCAGATGTACGGTGTCACCGACGAGAACGAAGAGCTTCTTTAACCATTTTGCTCCGATTTCTCTGCCTTTCGTCCATGATCTTTCTGTTCTCGTCACTCATCGTTCGATTCTATCTCTTTCCGTCATTTTCTCCTCACCTTTCTTATACGTGCTTGTTTTACTCTCCTTTTTCTTCCGTTTGTTTCAGTACAGTGTTAAGGTACGCGAGAGCTATCTCGTTAGCTATTCCGTGGCCATATAATCTCGCGAGGCGTGGAAAAAATTGTGATTAACGTTCAGTGTTGGTTACGCGAGCTTCTCTGGCGAGTTTCATGCTATCGCGAATGAGTATACCTCGTTTCTAGTTCAGTCGCTTTGACGAACTCGCTGCCATCACGAGCTGGGCCGGAAATGCGATGCCGTTTCGAATCGATTTTGCAAGTGTTTGAAGATTTTTTCGACAGTATGGTTTGGCTCGGAGGTAAACGAAAGAAGAGGAATATCCGCGAGCTTGGATAGGAGCGAAAAGAGATTTATATTTAATTCACTGTTCGAGGAAGTTCGGTTATGGGTGACGAAAGGATTCTCTGAAATTGACCGAGGTTTAAGAGTTACGTCGAGTTCCAAAATTTTTCATTTTTTCGACTCCAAAGTTCGAAATTTTCGTTTTTGTCTATACACCGTTGAATTTCCTAACTTTGAGAAATCTAAATCTTCCTGCAAGAAGATCGAGATTAATTCCTTAAAATTTATGTGGTTATTCGAATGACCAAATTTCCAAATTTTCTTGGTCTTAGATTTTTAAATTCATCGGCACTTTGTGTTACTTAAATCTTCCTTACTCTAAAAACCTTACTTCAACTTTCTACCTTAAATTTGAATCTTTCATTATAAATGTCAAATGAAATTAATTTCGTATTAATTAAAATCCTGATTCTGCAATTTTCATCTTCGCGAATTTTCTAATTTTCTAACTTCCATATAAATCTTCCAGTATAAAAATCAAACGAAATTCTATACGTCATACGACGTCCACAGGAGTGAAAGGGTTAAAGAACCTAACTCCCAAATTTTCATATCTATAAATAGTTGACTCTCCAATTTTTACTTTCGCGAATTTCCTAATTTCCTAAGTTCGATATAAATCTTCCAGCATAAAAATCAAACGAAATTTCATAGTAATTTCAAAAACCTAACTCTCAAATTTTCATATCTATAAATAGTTCACTCTCCAATTTTCACTTTCGCGAATTTTCTAATTTCTTAATTTCCATATAAGTCTTCCAGCATGAAAATCAAACAAAATTGCATAGTAATTTAAAGAACCTAACTCTGAAATTTTCATATCTATAAATATTTGACTCTCCAATTTTCACTTTCGCGAATTTCCTAATTTCCTAATTTCCTAAGTTCCATATAAATCTTCCAGCATAGAAATCAAACCAAATTCTAAACCGATTCCATAGTAATTTAAAGAACCTACCCCTAAAATTTTCGTATCTACAAATATTTTAACTTCCAAACTTTGGTATACCTAAATCTCGCAATAGAAAAATCAAACGATTCCGAGATAATACTTAATTCAGTATCGACACCTCGCATAGTAATCCGAAGCCCCTGAACAGCATTTCCGGCCATTTTTCCTTCACGCGCACAATAACATTAATTTAACAAGTTTAATTGCTGTTCGGTTCAACATCCAACAGCGAGTTCGTCGATCCGCCTACACCTCGAAGCCAAAGAAACCCTAATTGTGTCGCGTCTCGAAAGACTCGCAGCAAGGAACGAAGCAATTTATCGTGTTTCCAGGCCAACCGATCTTCGCTCGTCTTCCTTCTTCACCCTTCTATACGGAGTCCGCAATCAGGATGTCTCATAAACAAAGTAACCCTCTTCCAGCTTAACCTCTAAGAAAAATACAATTTCGACACCTTGCCGCGGGACTTTCGATCGATCGGCGAAATGGCCTATAGGATCGATAAACGATTTATCGATAACGTAGCTCGGAGGACGCGATCTAGATAGTCGGTAGGATCCACGAGAAGGACTGCGAGTTACGATACCTGTAAATTTATACATAAAAGATTCGTACGAAATTATAAATAAATGGTACGTTTGTAAGCTATTACCATGTGTTCTGGGATCAAATTGTCTAATTAAAAGCGGCTAAACGGGCGAACGATCGATAAACGTTAAATATTAAATATACAAAAATATATATATATAAATATAAATATATATAATATCTTGTTAAATGTTAAAGGAAGACAAAAGGTAAAAGGGAAAAAAAAGAAAACGACACATATCGCAGCCACTGTCGGGCTCTCGCGCGTGTCTCCTCGAATCCGCGATCGCCGCGAGATTGCCGGCTATAATTAGCGTAATTCTCCTCGCTTCTTCCTCCTGCTCCACGTTTTTTGTAACATAAATTCTCCCCCACGACCCCCCGAGCCCCGTTTGTAAGTTTGTACATTACGCGAAGAAACAAGTTTGCAAGAAAATCCATATGGAAAACAACCAAAAAAAATAAGTAAATAGATAAATAAGGAAATAGGAAGAAATAGGGAGAAATATAGAGAGAGAGATAAGGAGAAGTAAGAAGAAATAAGGAGACAGAGGGTAGAGAAAAGGAATCTCGAGAAAGCAACTGTCCTAGTCGTTTCGACGCCGTTTTGATCGATTTCTGCCGCTTAACCCTTTGGGGACGACGTCTGTACATTGTGCAAAATTTCGCGACGTCTGATTTGGTCTTAAGAAAATTCAGAACCAATTACAATGCACCAAAAATATTATTAATGAATTTTAAACGAAAATTAGAGTTTGAGAAATATACAGAAACTGGATTTAATTCGGATTCATCCAGAAAATTGATATATATTTATGCAAAATTAAACCACGCGAAAATTTTGCCAATTCCAAATGCGAATTAGGTAGGTTTGAAAAATACACGAAAGCTTGATTTAATCTCGATTCATTCAGAAAATGTATATTATTTATATTTATATATATATTTATACGAAATTGCACCACGTGGGAATTTCGTTAATTCCAAATGCAAATTAGGTGTGTTTAAAAAATACACGAAAGCTCGATTTAATCTCGATTCATCCAGAGAATTTATATATATATCTGCGCAAAATTGGATTACGTGAAAATCTCGCTAACTTTAATCGCAAATTTGGTACGTTCGTAAAATATACAAAAGCTTGATCTCGATTCATCCAGAAAATGTATATTATTTATATTTATATATATATTTATGCGAAATTGAACCACGTAGAAATTTCGTTAATTTCAAAATAAATTATTTTGAAATAGTTAAAAATTCAGATTTGAAAAAATACGTTTAAAAAATAGGCAAAAGCTCGACGCAATGTTGATTGATCCCGAAATAAATTACGGAAAATTGAACCACGTGGGAGGAAATGGGAAATCATACGTCGTCCTTGAAGGGTTAACGAACGAAGCAACTTCGCGTACAGTTCTTCTAACAATGTTTCCATCGTTGCTGTCACGTAGACTCGCGTATGGTAACGTGTGACACCGGAAGCGACCAGACAGCCAGGGGACAGCGGTTTATCGTCAGATCGATGGAGAACCTCCGCGAAATCCTATTTTTGCCCTCGTGGAAGGGTGGACCGACCCAATGGTTCGCTGCAGGATTCGTTGGTGGAAAAATTGGATCCTCGAGAAACGAATCCTGACCGAATCGCTGGCGAGTAGTAGTGGAAGAAGCTGTGTCACGGATATTAATTTTTCTCGTCTCTTCCGGACGTTATTAATTTAAGGTCGTAATGGAAGGGGTCGACTGGAATAATATCGCGACACTTGGAACAAAAGCTTTGTTAATAAAATAACGGATCAGTGTAATAGAATAATAACTAGGCAACAACTTTCCTACAACTGACACTTCTAAGACTCCTGATTTCATACTGTCTTTTCTAAACTCTGATCTTGTAGTCTGACTTAGAATTGACTTAACTCTCAAATAGTTGACCGTAGATGAGCGACACTGGGTCACCTTTGACCCACATCTAAATTTTCACTATACTTGCTTTTCACTTAATTCTTTGGTGTATAATGTTATATAATAATATTTATAACACAGGGAGGAGATTAGTTTGTTTAAAAAATTTCCAATTTTATAAAAATATTGTTTGTTTATATGTACTAGGTACATACAACGTTATTATGTTCTGTTGCATGTCATTTACATATAAATCGTGAATATTTGACACATTTTATACAATATATTTGTGAAGATTGTGAAAATCCAGAAAATGAAGATTTGATCGATTGTTTCTTTTCACTGCTATAATGGACAATGCTATTTTGCTAGGGACATTTGGATTCACCTCGAAATCAGTTGTTCTACTATTAATAGTTGTTATATTACAGAGATAAGAGTGGTGCCTGCAGATGGTACCATTTCTTCGCTAAGCTCAAATTTCGGGTCAATTATGACCCGGTGTCGGCTAAGCTAGGGTTAAAACAGCCCCTGGCACCCTTGTTTAGGCCTAACAGTCTCTCTTCTTTCACACACAGGCTTTCTTTCTCGATTCTCTTCATTTCCCCTCGGTGGACTAGGTACTTGAAACACTGAGGATGCATTCCTAAACTTTCACTCGTTTCCCGCACTTGGCTCTGTCATAAACATCCCTTGCACGCGGTCACTTTCGTCCTATATCCCAAAACAGTCTAAACATTTCAGGACCGCACTCATTCCAATCCCATATTAATTTAACACCCAGTAGAGAGAGGTAGAAGAGGCTAGGGACAACGTTGACTCGCGGTGAGTTACTTGTGATGGCAATTACGAAGGTAGTCTGAGTCAAAAATTGTAAGCACACGAATTTATCGAATCTACTTTCCGTCTATTGATAACGTGTTATGCAACGTTAAACTTTGTTTTGTAAAAACAGATACTATAGAAAACTTATATTGTTAGGTTAGGTTTGTAGTTGTACAATAATTTATTTCTTTCAATACTAGAACTACCAAAGAATTCCTATTTCTTCAAAATAGTGGAAGATTAAATTGTTAGCTTGAATTTGTACTTAGTATGTATACTTTCTTATTTTCATTGTATTATTTAATTTTTATTATTCATGCATATTGTATTTAAACGTTTACACGTTATAAGCTAGTAGTTGCAAGGTTTTTCAAAATAGTGGAAGATTAAATTGCTAGGTTAGGTTTGTACTTAGTATGTATAATTTCTTACTTTCATTGTATTATTTAATTTTTATTATTCATGCATATTGTATTTAAACGTTTACACGTTATAAGCTAGTAGTTGCAAGGTTTTTCAAAATAGTGGAAGATTAAATTGCTAGGTTAGGTTTGTACTTAGTATGTATACTTTCTTACTTTCATTGTATCGTTTAATTTTTATTATTCGTGTATATTGTATTTAAACATTTACACATTATAAGCTATTATAAGCTAGTAGTTGTAGGGTTCAGTTGATCGAGTGTTAAATTCCTGGTGTTTTGACAGTGAACATATGTGACTCAGTGATTTGGCTAACTGTAAATATAATTCTGAAAAATTTTGGCAAACATTTAGCACATAATGGAGATCAAAGGTCATTCTGTTCAAAATTATGAAATATATAACAGGTTTTCTATGTAGAATTACTTAAACGCTTGATAATTGGGATCCATTTAAGTTTCTCGTTTCAAGAATTTTATCATCCGAGGAGATAAATTTATTAACACGTTCGCTACCATTGGCGTCGGATTTTAATAATTCTCCGAGGAGTGACGTGCGTTTTTAATGCTCCGCCGATGAGCTACGCCAATTAGCGTTTCAACGAAAATTTATGTCACTTAGGGGAACGTTAAGCGATGGTCATTGCGAAATAATTATATCGCGATGTGTGAATATTGGAAGCGCTTTGAATCTCGCAAAAAGTTCATAATTGCAATAACCTGGGAAGCACATGGCTTCGTATAATTCCTGCATCGACGTTTTGCAATCTGAGCATTATTTTGTACGATTGTCCGCAATGAGTAATAAAAATGAATTACGTTTCTGACTGAATTTATCTAGCTATATGTATAAAATATTTTCCGCGACTGCGAAAAAGCAAAATCTGAATTTTATCTGAATTTTATCTGAAATTTATCTGAATTTATAATTCACTAACTTGATAATTTCAGTGTTAAGAAATATCAGAAAATTAGTAGTATTTTCTCTCGTTTGATAACAATAGTCTCGCTAATATGTCATTGTTCATGGTAATAGATCTCTGTTGATCAAGTGTTAACACGACACGCGTTGTTGTAACGTTAAGGCAGGTGTAGTTCGCTATTATTTGTACTATAGAGAAGCAGCACGCTGAATACGGACAGGACTTCATCTGTTTGTCTTATCGAAAATTGCAACGCAATCTCTGTCACGCGTGTGTGACGAGCTGGTCCCTGACACAAAATTGGCGTAGTCGTGTATGCATCTGACGCTTGGTAGCTAACGTGTTAATCTCGAATGAGGTATAGCGATATAAGTGTATCAAATATAGCTAGCTTTAAATTGAATTAAATATACCACTGAAGTTCTCATAGCTGAGAATTCTCATAGGGGAATCAGTTCTAATGACCAAAGAAAATAAAAGTTAGCACTGTCATCTTGTCACGAGAACATCACGCAGAGCTCACTTCGATGAGCATCTTAAAATTCTACTCAAGTGTCCGAAATTTCTCTAAACATAGAAACTAAATATTAAAACACCATTCTCTAACTGGTCAAACTATCCTATATCTTCCTGCTGTCATAGAAATTCAGGTTTTCTATGTAGAATTACTTAAACGCTTGATAATTGGGATCCATTTAAGTTTCTCGTTTCAAGAATTTTATCATCCGAGGAGATAAATTTATTAACACGTTCGCTACCATTGGCGTCGGATTTTAATAATTCTCCGAGGAGTGACGTGCGTTTTTAATGCTCCGCCGATGAGCTACGCCAATTAGCGTTTCAACGAAAATTTATGTCACTTAGGGGAACGTTAAGCGATGGTCATTGCGAAATAATTATATCGCGATGTGTGAATATTGGAAGCGCTTTGAATCTCGCAAAAAGTTCATAATTGCAATAACCTGGGAAGCACATGGCTTCGTATAATTCCTGCATCGACGTTTTGCAATCTGAGCATTATTTTGTACGATTGTCCGCAATGAGTAATAAAAATGAATTACGTTTCTGACTGAATTTATCTAGCTATATGTATAAAATATTTTCCGCGACTGCGAAAAAGCAAAATCTGAATTTTATCTGAATTTTATCTGAAATTTATCTGAATTTATAATTCACTAACTTGATAATTTCAGTGTTAAGAAATATCAGAAAATTAGTAGTATTTTCTCTCGTTTGATAACAATAGTCTCGCTAATATGTCATTGTTCATGGTAATAGATCTCTGTTGATCAAGTGTTAACACGACACGCGTTGTTGTAACGTTAAGGCAGGTGTAGTTCGCTATTATTTGTACTATAGAGAAGCAGCACGCTGAATACGGACAGGACTTCATCTGTTTGTCTTATCGAAAATTGCAACGCAATCTCTGTCACGCGTGTGTGACGAGCTGGTCCCTGACACAAAATTGGCGTAGTCGTGTATGCATCTGACGCTTGGTAGCTAACGTGTTAATCTCGAATGAGGTATAGCGATATAAGTGTATCAAATATAGCTAGCTTTAAATTGAATTAAATATACCACTGAAGTTCTCATAGCTGAGAATTCTCATAGGGGAATCAGTTCTAATGACCAAAGAAAATAAAAGTTAGCACTGTCATCTTGTCACGAGAACATCACGCAGAGCTCACTTCGATGAGCATCTTAAAATTCTACTCAAGTGTCCGAAATTTCTCTAAACATAGAAACTAAATATTAAAACACCATTCTCTAACTGGTCAAACTATCCTATATCTTCCTGCTGTCATAGAAATGACAAAATAAATTTCCAAAAATCTGCCAAGCATTCACATACACGAAACGTCTTCGAACCATCCTATATTCTATAATTTCATCTTTTCTCAAGAATACCAAAGAATGTTGAATTAAATCTTCGTCAAGCTTCCTTCGAAACAACCATTCAAAATTATGTCAAAATTTCTTCAAACACGGAAATCAAATACCGTGGGTCAAGAATCTGTCAATTCTTAGTTTAGAAAAGGACAACAGAACTTAGCTCTATCCTCTAAAAGGAAATTAGACATACTCTAACAGACCTGTGTCATCTCTGTCAGGCATCTATCTCGGAAGTCTTGGAGGAATTCCATCGCTCGAACCAATTCACCAAATTATCCTATACCTTCCTGTTGTCATAGAAATGACAAAATAAATTTCCAGAAATCTGCCAAGCATTCACATACACGAAACGTCTTCGAACCATCCTATATTCTATAATTTCATCTTTTCTCAAGAATACCAAAGAATGTTGAATTAAATCTTCGTCAAGCTTCCTTCGAAACAGCCATTCAAAATTATGTCAAAATTTCTTCAAACACGGAAATGAAATACCGTGGGTCAAGAATCTGTCAATTCTTAGTTTCGAAAAGGAAAACAGAACTTAGCTCCTGTCAAAATTTCTTCAAACACGGAAATCAAATACCGTGGGTCAAGAATCTGTCAATTCTTAGTTTCGAAAAGGAAAACAGAACTTAGCTCTATCCTCTAAAAGGAAATTAGACATACTCTAACAGACAGCCTGAAACGAAGTAGACATTCAGCAAACAGACCTGTGTCATCTCTGTCAGGCATCTATCTCGGAGGTCTTGGAGGAATTCCATCGCTCGAACGATCTCGTCGATGAGAAATTCACGAATCCAATTAGACGGTTGGTCGGAAGTAACACGAGGGAGCTTATCGCGGTGACATCCGGTGGTAGATATCCGAACTTTCGAATGGAGGATCGAATTTGATCGAGTTCGGGACACCGTCAGTTTCCATCGGGTCTCCATTCTGCCTGTTCCTGGCTGGTTGTCTGGCGAACGTGTAAGTCGCGCGTGTAACTGTTTAGATATCCGGTGGTGGCGCCGGTAACGTCGAAGTACGGGGCGTGTTGGTATTGTTAAAATTCAGAGGAACCGAAATTGCGACGGGAACGAGGTTTGTACGTGCGTGTTCCGTCGGCCATGATAATTACCACGGATGCACGCGTGTCTACGTATACGTAGACGTGTATATAAGCGCGCGGAAGCGAACACGTTGAACCGTGCCAAATAATATTATCAAAACGATCGAGCGGTCCCGATCGATTTTAATCGCTGCCGAGAGAAGCTTTGACCGTGAAACCGCGACCTCGACGCTTTTGCAGAGGAAACCGGAAGTGCATTTCCGTGGTGCCGCGCGTTGCCGTGTTTTCGTTCTATGCCCTTCCCTCTGGTAGTCGTTCTTCGAACCTTCCAACGACTGGCAGAACGACCACGACGGTCATAAGGTGTTCCATTTAGGTGAATATTAACCCTTTCGTTAGTGACTATAAGGTGACTAGAATCAGTCGATGTTGAGAGCTTGATCTGTACTTGGAGTGACTATATTTGCGCGGTGTCGAGAGTTCGTTCTGGAACGTACTGGAAGTGACTATATTCGAATGATGTTGAGAGGTCGTGTTCAACGGCGAAAGTTTGTTGTATACTGTAAGTGACTATAGTCAAATAACGTCGAGAGTTTGTTTTATAGTGAAAGTGACTATAGTCAAATAACGTAGAGAGTTTGTTTTACACTGAAAGTGACTACAGTCAAATGACGTCAAGGACTCGTGTCCAACGTCGAGAATTTGTTTTACACTGTAAGTGACTATAGTCAAATAACGTAGAGAGTTTGTTTTACACTGAAAGTGACTACAGTCAAATGACGTCAAGGACTCGTGTCCAACGTCGAGAATTTGTTTTACACTGTAAGTGACTATAGTCAAATAACGTAGAGAGTTTGTTTTACACTGAAAGTGACTACAGTCAAATGACGTCAAGGACTCGTGTCCAACGTCGAGAATTTGTTTTACACTGTAAGTGACTATAGTCAAATAACGTAGAGAGTTTGTTTTACACTGAAAGTGACTACAGTCAAATGACGTCAAGGACTCGTGTCCAACGTCGAGAATTTGTTTTATACTGTAAGTGACTATAGTCAAATAACGTCGAGAACACACACTCAACGTCGAGAGTTTATTTTAAGTTTGTTTTATACCGAAAGTGTTTATAGTCCAATAACGTCGAGGACTCATTGTGTCTAATGTTGAGAGTTTATTTTATACTGCAAGTGACTATAGTCAAATAATGTCGAAGACTCATTGCGTCTAATGTTGAGAGTTCGTTTTATACTGCAAGTGACTATAGTCAAATAACATCGAGAACTCGTGTTCAATGTTGAGAGTTTGTCTTATATTGAAAGTGACTATAATCAAATAACGCCGAGGAGTAATTGTATGCAACATCGATTGTTTTATACCGAAAGTGAGTATAGTCAAATAACGTGGAGTACTCATGTCCACCGTTGAGAGTTTATGTTATACTAAAAGTGACTATAGTCACCAAATTTCGAGAATTTATTGTATATTAAAGGACATCTATAGTGATCAAATACCGAAAGTTTGCTCTATAGTGAAAGTGACTATAAGTATCTAATGCCACGAACTAATACATTAAAGTTATTATAACTGTCCAACATCGAAAGTTTGCTTTATATGAAGGATGACTATAGTCACTCCATATTATACTAAGTATACCGAATGTTGAACTACAGCATTGAAAGTCTGTTTAACGTTGAAGCAGATTATAATCACCCTCTGTCAGAATTTTGTACTTATTTGTACTTACTATAGCTATAGTCACTCAACGTTGACAGGTGACTATAATAAACGCGACTATAGTCATTCAACGTGGAAAACCTGCTTTATATTCAACGCAACTGTAATCGCCTAACGCTGGATTGCCTAAAGACTTACTGCATACTGTAATCGTCAAATGTGACAGGAAGTTTACTTTTTATTAGCAACGACTATAGTCATTCAACGTTAAACACTCGCCTTATACTGAAAGTGACTTAACTACTAATCAAAATTCTTTTGTACAATTAAAATTCAATTATCCTACCGTTGGAAATAACCTATGAAAAGTAAACTCACTGCTATTCTCTCTACGCAACGACAGAGCACTGACGTCCAAGTCTACCACAACGAAAGGGTTAAGCGACTATTCGATCCTAACACCACAACCATCCGATTATCGGAATAAAAATCGAACGACAGCTCTTGTCACGGACTCATGTCACTCGAAACTATCGCTAATAATTCGAAAGTCTCTCCATCGAGGAGCTCCTGTTCGACCACCCCCGAATACCATCGGAGACGAAGCAGCCTATCATGGGACACCGTAGCAAATTTCCACGACGAATCTCGTGTTTCATTTCTCGATCGAACACGTCGCCCTTCGTTTTCTAGTGTATAAAACAAAACCCATACGTGTGTATATGAATGTGTGTGCATGCGTGCGTGAAGTTGGATCGCGAGTGGAGTTCTCGGCCAACGATCACAGTCATCCTCGCGTAGATGATCGATCCAGGATGAAAGTACACGAAGCTAACAGCTAAAGAACGCTAGCCAAAGACAGCCGTGAATCGCGTAGCTCGAGAAACGTTCGCGTGTCGAAGATGGACGCCGGTCTGAGCGCGCGAGCGCACCAAAGCAAGATGGAGGAAGACGTTGCACGTTGGAGAGGGAGGAAAAAATCGGGAAAAAGTAATCGAAAGCTCTTTTCCACGTGTTTTTACAGTCAGAGTGTCGCCCTGTGTGAACTGTTGCTCGGTGAATTGAATAGTTTGTAATACACTGTGTATACATACGTTAACACGTTGAATATCAATTGTACCGGATCACGGTCCCAAAAGCGTTACATAGGAATATTAAACAATAAAATTGTATACAATACGAGTAATCGTTAGCCTATGTGTATAGATATAAATATAAATGCAAATAAAAAAATATATATATATGAATATATATATATATATACATAAACGAGACACTTTAATATTAATCCGTAACGAGATAAAGAAATAAAACAATTGTTCTTTCAACTTCGTAACGATAGCGATCCGTCGTTTGTAATATATTTTCGAGGGCTCGTTTCGAGGACAGATGATCTGAGGGTTTCAACCGGGACACGATGCAACCGCGCGTGTGTGTGTGTGTGTGTACAGACGAAACAAGATTCTCGGGAGATAAAAACGGGGAAAAAAAGAAGAAAAAGAGTTTAAAAATGAGAAAGATGCGACGTATAATGTAAGGTAACCGCGTCGTGTGTGGTGGAGTACCGACATTGCGTGCCTGGCCTGTTCCGGATTCGTTATTACAGCGTCTTACTCGCGATGAAAATGAAGGAAACGATATTTTAACGGATGCTATATTTTTTCGCGACACGATAGTCAGATGACGAAGCGTTGAGTTTCTCGTGTAAATAATCCAGAGTATCGAATACGTGAGTTATAACGAGATGTGTAATTCTTGATTTCGATCACTGATTTTCGTTCGTGGTAAATGATAAATTAAAGAAGAATTTAATTTTAGTTTTGGTGAAATTTTGTTCTTTAATTCGAGATAATTCGAGAAAAATTTTTATAATTGCGTTACGCAATAAGGGGTGGAATTTCAGAAATTTGGAGCAAATGATAAATTCGAGATTTTAATTACAGTGGAGTGAAATTAAACTAGAAGTTTGAATTTTTATTATTGGGGAGATAATAAAGGGATTTAATTTTTATTTGAATTATTCTTTTCGATATTTTGTAGAAATAAAGGGATGTGAAAAATTACATTTGGGAATTGGGAATTTGATAGAAACAGTGGTAATATTTTTGGTAATTATTTGGTTTGAAAGATCGAATTGTTATAGGGATTTAAGTAAAAGTAAAAGGCTTATGGCAAGCTTTTCTGATTTATTATATACAAATTACAAACATGAAAATTTCTTTGTTTGTTTGAACACTTTGCTATTATTCTACCAGGTTTGTTCGATTAATTGGGAATAATTGGCCACGAAAATTCGCCTAATTGCAGGAGGTAATTTCGGTACTGCACCATACGCGAATTGTCACATATTTTTACAATGGGGAAAAAAGTTTCCGTGTGCACCACTCAGTCAGTCATAGTTTTTCCGACGTTTTTTAATGTTACCATTGATGTTAATGCATTTAAGGGTGTCGCGAAGTTTACGGAGAGGATTGTGTCGGAGATGTTTAATTTTGTAATAAATTATAAACTTATGTAACTCAAAGAGCCTCAGATTTGCATTGTCTTTATTGTTAAAATGTAATATCTAATAAACTTCTGTTATATTCATTATACGATATTTCATTACCGCTTGAAATCGTACATTAAACATTCCGTGTATTACAGCCGATAAATTCGATCAATTCGGCTGCTTATTTATAATTTAATTTCATTAAAACGCGCCGTTTTAACGGAATAAAAATATTCAATATTCAAGTTACTACGACGTTAAAAATATTCCTGGTTACACGAGCTCCGATGTGTTGGATAATTAATTATCCCAACGTAATCCTGCTCGTGTATAATTAGCATTTTATTGTTGTTTATCGTGCTTTCTTCCGTGCGAGTTTCCACGATATTTAACGTCTGAAAATATCGGTGAAACACCGAGCCGAAGCTCAAATTAGATATGAACGATAACTACGAGCATGACTCAGATAACGTATCAGGAACTCTGTATTTACCAATGCAACAGGGACCAAAAATTCGTATACAGCGGATAAATAAAAATTCCAATTAAATCGATACCCGAATCGATTAAAAATTATTTAATCCGACTCAAATTGAGTGAAACCGAAATAAAAGATTTACTCACCTGAAAACGAAAAATTTATATCGCTGTGATCTTCGCCAATTATATCACTTCCATTTCGTAATATCTTTAGCAGAGATCTCTGTTTATAGCGCGGCATTCGTAATCTCTGATTTCGATGTACTCGTCAGATACGCCATTTACGATTGAAAATATAAAACTTTACATAATCCCGACGAAAAGTGCTCATCGAGCTTATCGAACGTTTACTTACAAAACGGAATATTTTTATCGAAACAGATTCGTTACGATCTTCAGATAAACAGCGCCGAAAACACACTTCGTGGAAACGACTGGAGAAATTAGTTATCGAATCGATTCATAGAGGCGCCGTAGCGTCAGCCAGCGCAGCTGAGAGGTTATGTTCGCCGACGGTCGTAAATTGCAACATGGACTAAACCTTAAAGTCTATAGAATGGCGCCAGAGGTTTTCTCGACACGAGTATCTCGTTGTTCGAGATAAATGACGAGAATAATATGCATTCTATGAAATGTTTGTCGACTGTTTGTCAGCGAGATCATGCGACTGAAAGCTGTCGTAAATGCGTCTTAACATTGAAACCTAACCTGTCAAAATGACATTTGAAATTTTTTGTTTTTTTCTCGCGTAAATCCACAGGTATGTTTCATAAAATCAAGAGTGAAATTTGGAATGTATAATGAAATATACACAGGTAATAATAATTAAAGTGGTATAACGTAAATTCTATTCTTTCTAATACCCTGTATATGCTTAATTATTGACATCATACGACTTTAATTATTGTTATCAAGATACAACAATAATTATGTTAATTCTTTGTCTATCTTGCAAAGATTTGGTCTTTAATTGCAGTTTTGCTTAAATTATAATTATAGTTGTTATAAAATTTCGGTATAATTTTGATAAGATTTTCTGTCCAATCTTGATTGAGAAGCTGTTCCACAATTTATTGAACTTTGGTCGTTTTAGTCGTGCAAAGTAATATTTTATAGGTTTTCAAGTATTCGTTTTCTGCTCTTAAATCGCTCGCAATAAACACACGATTAAAAAGTCTTCGTCCACTATTGTGCATGATTGCAGCTCTCAGACTAGCACAAAAGGAAAAAGTCAAAAAGGATTCTATTCAATATTTTTGTCGATATCGTCCAAACCGTTATAAATAATTTATATCGAAAATTAGCGAAATAGTGAATACCAAAATGGTGAATTTCGAAAATTTTTATTTTCCTTCGTAACTTTTTAATAAAAAAAATTGTGTACTACAAAACATACACAAATTTCATTTCAGTTGGCTGTATAACTCTTCAGATTTTATACGTCACGAGAGAAGAAAACGCGGTTAAAATTCTCCAAGTACAAAAAGTGTTATACAAAGAGCCCTGTAGAAGAGTGTCTGTACAAGCCACAATACTCGTAATTGCTATTCCAAAATTTCTTTTCTCGGATGTACACGCTCCGAAAGGAAAAAAGAAAGCAAAATTTCAGATTTTCCATCCAGCGGATAAAAAAAGCCGCATTTCGAGAAAGCGGGTTTAAAGTTTCATAAATACAAAAGTGGTTATAGAAAAAGCTTGTGCCGGTGCAAGCCACGGTACTTGGGGCTTTTATTTCAAACTTTGTATTGTGAAATATACACAAAGCAAGTCACGCAACACAAGTAAGCCAATGTAGCTCATAAAATATTCACAAACCGGGAGAAAAAAAATGTTTCGCGGAAAAATTGAAGGATTTCAGGGAACATTCGAGATCTGCGCTTCTAATAAACAACAACTCCTTTTTAATAACAAAATAGGTTTATTTAATTAACATATTACACTAACAAGGAGAGAGCAAGTCCTTCTGGTCACCGATTTAATTGAAACTTTGTAGGTTTGTAGATTTCATCACGCAGTTCAAGAATGTATATCATTATAGCCGCATCAATAGTTTCTGAGATGTGTTGACGTGTGGAATATCGAAGAAAAATAATTCTGTGCCTTAATTTGCGTATGATTTCTCATTTACCACTTTAAAAATATCGTCGACTCTATGATAGCATGGGAGTCCTCCCCCCACCATCATTTGAAGTCGGTGGGTCGCAAGTATCCTCGTTGGCGGGATAACTAGAAGGGACCGTTGGAAAGGAAGGGATGCGTTTGGTTCCGGGCCTGCAAGTGGACTCATCGGTAAGGCTACCCTAGCAGACCCTGCTTTGACCCTTTCGGTACGGAAAGGACGGTCGCGGTTATATACTCGTGGTTCGAGGAAGTCTTCCACAAGAGTGGTTGCACTGTGGAAGCCACGAAAACGTGTTTTGCGGTATTCATAGAAATCTCGAGCGTGATTGACACTAAACTTATCATTCGGATCACGACAGTCATCGGTGATGTTTCGTGGATACCGTCAATAGGCGACGGTAGTACCCAGAGAACGTTTCATGGCCGCCGCCAATGAGCGGCAGTAGTACCGAAAGGGTTAAACATTGGGATACTATTGGAAGGACGGGAAGTTACATATATAGGAATTAGAGATTTTCCGAGGACTTGCGAGCAAGTCCTCGAAGTCGGAATCCAGCTGACGGTGAAAATGAGAATGATGGTCGCTACAATAGAAAGTCTTCGAATTACTATTTTTCTGTAACGAAGAAGTCGTCGAGTGCGAAAGGTTAATATAAGTTAAATCTAATATAACCTAAATCTGTTACCATCGTATAATTAGAGCAACCCTTCCGTCAAATTCACGGGTTCCTTAAATCTAGTGTTAAAGTCAAAACTCTCTCTTTTCATACATAAGCTTTCTCTCTGAATCACTCGACCCAGTCATAAATACCTCATCGATTCGCACACACTCCAGTTATCGTCCTAAACCGAAGCCTAAATCGAAGCCGATGTCACTGTTTATTATTCCCTTGCTAAAGCTCTTCGCGCTAGCAACCCCCACAATATCCCATAAAATTTTTGGTATAGCCAATTTTACTACTTTCACTTTCCTCTTTTGTCCATTCTCCGAGAGCGAAACGAAAATTGCAATTTTTAAAAAATATTGTCAAAATGACCGTGCTGTGTGAAGAGCTGACGACAACGAGACGAAGAAAGATCGATGATCATTGATAGCTCGTGACGAGATCGAATGCGGACGGAAAATCACGAGGCAACGATGAGATGGATCAATTGAGCTCGGCGCGATAAAAATCGCGATAATGAGAATACGGAAGGTAGCCGGTGGCAAATATAAGGCGATCTTGTTTAATCGCGAAGATAAGACGAAGAACGATGGCACCGCGTAGACATCGTCTGCGATCGTGATGGGAACGATCACGCGCGACGCACGATCGTTCTGAGGCCAGTTTAGGGTGTTTAGTCGGTTCGGCTGGTGAATCGAAAGTCAGTTGTTGGGATCATCGGACGAATTTTTGGACTCGTTGGGAAGCTATTCGTTCGACCAGGGTTGCGGTTAGAACATGACTGAGGTTCCATCAGCTTCGCGACTCGCGAGGGGCGAATTTGCAGAAGAGAAATCGAGTATGGAAAAATTCTGAAGACTTCGAAGACTTTCGAGGATCCGTTGCTGTTGCGGAAATATTCGGAATTCGTTGATGAAGATTTTGATCGCGTTGCTTTATGGTATTTGGTTGAAGCGCGAGGGTAGCCTGAATATCGTCGAAGAAATAGTAGGAGAATGACGGAGGACAAGGATAAGGATCTGAGCGAGGTGTTGTGCGTGAATAATCAGGTGAAGACGGCAAATGGTAACGAGAAGAGCGATTCCGATTTGTTGCAAACGAAAGTGTACAAGAAACGATGGCTGATGCTGAGTCTCTTCATCCTGTATACTGGGATGAGCAATTTCCAGTGGATTCAGTATTCTATAATCAGCAATATAGTCACCAGGTATTTGCATCGTGATTTTTGAAACTGAGTCATCCAAATTTTGACAATTTCCTAGTTTTCGTTGTTAGATAGTAATCTGTTTTGCCGAGAAAATGATTAATAATTGAAAAGTACAATATTAATTTTGCTTTATTTGATATATGGTATTTAAGTAAGCAGGTATGGTGATTCACACATTTCTTCATTTGGGTTTTTAGTTGGAGATATTTGCTCGTTAAAATTGTATTGTTTGACTGGTTTGAAAGGAAAGAAATTAAACGAGAAATTTGTTTATAAATTATGAATATTCCGTGAATATAAGAAATATTAAATAGTTAGTATGTTAATATGATAATAATTAGATACGTTTAAAAGTCAGAGATTATGGATTGATTAGAGTCATTGATCTAAAATTTTCCTGTTTTCTCCTCGACTTATCGCAAATTAAATATAAACTGTTAGACTGATACAAATTGTATGCACATTTCACACGTTTAACGATGATTAATTGCTTAAAATCCTTATTGCTTATTTAAAATTTCGGTGACATAAACAAGGCAATATAAATTTTTCTTCCTCAAATAAGAAAAGATAAGACAATTATCTCAAAATAAGTGAAAAAATTTGTGAATCCACGTCAATATAATATAATCGGATTTGCCTTCGAAAACCTGCACCACAATTTGCATAAAAATTACATAAATTATAAATAGTATTCGACACTATTAAAACAGAACATATCAATTTTTATAAATAATTACGTCACTGATACACAAAAATATGTCTGTGTTTATAAATAAATATGTCATCGATACCTAACTCAAAGTAGATAAAAACAAATAAAATAAAATATGAATAATTAATATAATCCAATTTATCTCTCAGAACCTGCACTATAATTCGCACAAAAATTAGTCGAATCGTAAGCAATATTCGTGAAGAAAAATTAGAAATTTGAATAAACACGTTTCTCAGGTACTATGGTGTTTCCTCGTTAACTGTCGACTGGACGGCAATGTCGTTCATGGGTTATTACGTGATTTTCATCCTACCTACCACGTACATGGTGGATCGGTGGGGCCTTAGGTGGAGTAACATTATAGGATGCAGTGTTACTTGCCTTGGCTCGTGGATCAAAGTTTTGTCCGTCAATCCTGACAGATTTTACGTCACCTTCATTGGACAATCTCTAGTTGCTTCTACACAGGTTAGAAATTAATTCTTCGCTTCTATTTCGTACATTTATTAATATAACCACATCGACAAATTTTACAGCTACAATTAAAGATAACTTAATAAAAGTCCCTCTTGATACCATGGAACGTGAAATTTGCTTAAAAATTGCAATTTCAGTAAATTCCGCCGTAATTACATCGAAAGTCTTCTATATCCATTAACCCTTATTTTCCAATGACACCATCGTGGCGATATTAATATATAACTTCGAATTTTCTATTCCAAAAAGAAAAGAAAAAAGCATGAAAATCTGTGAGAATTTTCTTAAATAATTTTTAGTTTAAAATAATAAAAATATCGCGGGGCCCTTAGAGGGCCTGCCACTTAGAACGAAATAAATATATTGCCTAACCAAAATTAAGTAACTTCCCAACATACTATTTTTCATAATTAAATCGTAACATAGAACGTCAATAAATATATCCTGAGCCATTTTGATACCGTGAAACGTCGAATTTCTTTTAGAAGAAAATCGTGAAAAAATTATGGTAGATTAGAATTTCGGCAAATTACTGAAAATGACGTCAAAAATGTGGAGAATTTTTACGAAGCGAATTTAAAATTCGAAAGATCGAAAGATAAGAGATGGCCCGAGCGCTCGAAGTAGTATAATACCGGTCGCGTCAGACCGTTCCGGTTAAAAGTAGTAGAAAACAGAATAAGCGGTACGATAAATCAGCGTTAAGCATCGGGCATAATATACGAGCTGGAACGCGATCAATTATACCTACGGCAATTATTATTATTTCATGCACGCCTGTAATCTGTTTGCAAGCTCAATTTTCGACGAAAATATTTAAAATCGAGTTTCCACGTTAAAGTATCGTATTTACAGAGCTGCAGCCGAACGGGCAGAGATCCGGGGCGCTGCAATAATCGCGCGAATTACAAACACGGTAGAAATGAGTTCGTGAAAACGTGTCGTAAATTATTGCTAATGCAAGGCATTACAAGTCTAGTCGAACTTTATGTACCAGGGGCTTAACCTCGAAGCACTATCTCGCGGAAAGATTTATGCTCGTTCACAGACTGCGTTGCGAGTTTAATGAAACCTGTGTGACTTCTGCTCCGAGATACATTGTAATTTCAGAGGCAACGAGAAGCTGTCTCGCTTGGGGAAAAGAAAATTCGAAGTTCTGTAAGATAATACAGGTGACGATTCGCGGTTTCGTCAACAGGGAGTAGAATGGAGCGATGAATATTTATTTACGAAGAATTCACGAAGAGGAAAATTTCCTTTCAGTGTTTGTAAATTTTGCAAAATTTGAAATTCTACAAGACGATGCAGGTCATGAATAGAACAATGTAGATAATTTTATTTACCAAGAATTAACGAAGAGAAAAATTTGCTTTCAGTGCTTATAACTTTTGCAAAATTTTCGAAATTCTGTTAGACGATGCAAGTCACGAATATAACAATGTAGAGAATTTTATTCGTGAAAAATTAATGAAGAGAAGAATTTGCTTCTAGTGTTTATAAATTTTGCAAAATTCGAAATTGTACAAGGCGATGCAAATCACGAATATAACAATGTAGAAAATTTTATTCGTGAAAAATTAATGAAGAGAAGAATTTGCTTTCAGTGTTTATAAATTTTGCAAAATTCGAAATTCTACAAGGCGATGCAGATCATGAATAGAACAATATAGAGAATTTTATTTGCCAAGAATTAACGAAGAGGAATATTTGCTTTCAGTGTTTATAATTTTTGCAAAATTTAAGAAATTCTACAAGACGATGCAGGTCACGAATACAACAATGTAGAGAATTTTATTCATGAAAAATTAACACAAAAGAGAATTTGGTTTCGGTGATATAAAAATTCAAAATTCTCTAAGATATTACAGATCACGATCCATGGTTTTGTCAAAATTAAAAAAAGATAGAAGAAATGAAATATCATACATTAATAGATAATAAGTTTTTCTTAGAACACCTAGTATAAAATCTGTCGTTTTACTATCGCTGCTTTCTTCCCTAAGAAGATTTTGTCAATGAATATATATAATTAGGACCATTGATGGAAAAGGAGTACATAAATATTTGAAAACTTATAAGAAAAATTATATATCATCCTCAAATCGTGATTTTTATTTTCAGAATAATTTAATCTATCATTAATAAATTATTTTTTATTGAGTAATAGATATCCTAATGAAAAGTGTGAATTGACATTTTGACACGTGACCCCCTTTTCCATCAAAGGCCTCAATTATAGCTAGCTATACAAATTTTTAAAGTATACAATTTTATCTTCTTTGGAACGAAGCTTGATCGAAAAGATTCGTTTAATTAGACGAAAAGAATTGCAAAAATATGGAGTAGAATTTTACATGGCGATTTTTCCTGTCAGACCATAGTTCTAACATTACCAGGACGCCTGGCAGCGCAATGGTTCGACGCCAACGAAGTTTCCACGGCCACGTCATTAAGCATTTTTGGCAATCAAATGGGAATAGCCCTAAGTTTTTTAATTACACCGATAATCGTGAAAAATCACGAGAGCCTAGACGATATTGGCGCAGGATTGTCGCACCTCTTTTGGGGCGTAGCTATCATCATGTCGATCGCGCTTTTGCTAGTTATTACACGTAAGTTTCCTCCAAAAAGTATCTTCCTTCTCTTATTACTAAAACATTTAAAAACTTTCCCAATTTTCGCAACTTTCGCACAGCCCAGTTCTAGAAACTTATCCTACAGCATCATAATTTTCAATATCTATAACACACTTGTATCAGAAAATTATACTACAGCTAACATTAATACCATGATCTTACAAAAGCTATACCATAGTTACAATCTTAAAAATTTACTCCACATAATTATCCTAGTATTCTATAGTATTCTATAAAATTACAGTATTCTATAAATATAAGTATTCTATAAAATTTATGATATATAAATTAAAAAATTTATAAATCTTCTTGAAGTCAACGTCGACAAGAAAAAATCACAAAATTAATCACTCGATACCCGTTAAATCCCAAGTATCCGATATTTAGAAAATAAAAATACCGATATTTATTATCTGATATAGTATTCGAAGAGGACCCGAAGCTGCCGCCAAGCAAAACGCGAGCCCTGCAAAAATTAAAGCAGATGGAGGTCGAGGAGAGCATCATACAACCGATCAAAAGATTATTCAAAAACAAGTATTATTTATTGCTCTGCAATTCGTACGGTCTCAGCATCGGGGTGCTGAACGTGGTAGGGACGCTACTGAACCAAATATATCTCGCGCACTTCGAGGTGAGCTGATTACGCTGATTGTTTGCCACAGATCATCCTTTTATTCTAGGACGTTCGAATTCTAGGGACATCCTGGGTTCGCCGGCGTTAAGAACGTCGATTATACAGGTCTAATTATGAAACGTTGAACATTTTGCAGCACGGTGAGGAAGACGCGGGTAGGATCGGTCTGGCCATGATCATTACGGGGATGATAGGTTCCGTCAGTTTTGGAGTGATTCTCGATAAGACGCATAAGTACAAGTAAGGAAATCTCTTCGCTTGTCGTTGCTCAATTCTCTTCTATCTCAAAATTATTTCTACTCTATCTTTGCACTTTGTACTTCTTGCATGAATCTCGTTCCTTTCAGCTTTCTTACTATCAGGTTTATCGACGAGTATAGGGGATGTTCCATTTCAGTTGATCTAGTCGAATGTCTTCGAGATATCGATGATACTACGAATTATTTTTGGACGAAAGTTGAATTCTTTTGAAAGATACATAGATAAAACAAAGCTAAAATTACAAAGATAATTTAATGGTGAAAACATAAAATATTTTTAGGTAGACGTATAGACTGTTAATCGTGGATATTATATTTAACCCTTTGCACTCGAGAGGCGACTCTCAGTCACCATTTAATCAAATTCTAAAGATCGATGTTAATTAATATATCAAATTTAAAATTACCTAACGATGTGTGGAATGTCGAAGAAAAATAATTTTACATCTTAATTTGCATATGATTTCTCATTTACCATTTGAAAAATATCGTCAACTCCATGACAGAAAGTCTTCGAATTACTATTTTTCTGTAACGAAAAAGTCGACGAGTGCAAAGGGTTAATTGAAAAATATTAGATATTTATTAAACAATATCATAATTCAGGGTAAAAATTATCGATGAACTATGAGTAATTACGTTTACACTTTCTCACGTCACTAGTACTCATGTTTACTCTGAATCAATTCTAAATTGTAACTGACCTATCCAAATAGTTTCTCATTTGTTCTCTTTTCTTTCATACATCATATAAATATACACAGTTTATACTACATTTCATTCATTACACGTACACTTGATCCACTAAACAATCATTACCACATAGAGGTCATGTGATACTTGTTATATATGAAGAATTAGGGGAAAAATGGGGAATGGGGTTTATGGGCACGTGGGTTAAATAGTTCATGGGCAAAATAAATTTCTCATACCTTAGAGTTCATCAAAGGAAATAGACCAAATTCGATGAATTTAATTGTATCATTTATAGCTTGAGACTCTATTTTTATTTAGTATACAGTCATTGTGAATGAGTATACCTAAAATCACCAACAAGTGAAAACGTTTCACCACCCCAATTTTCGGGTCGATTTTCATTCATTCAAAATGGACAATTACATATAAAAGGAAAAATAATTTATGGTTAAATAATTTATGGTTAATTATTTTTGGCTATTCCACAATCATCGAAATTAACAGTTTATATATATAGGTATGATCCTACATAAAGGAAGATTCTATTTATCCTTCACACGAAGGTGAATTTAATTTTTTAAAAGTTATAAAAATAATTTAATACTGAAAAGTATTTAAATACTCGAAACCATTCGACTATCGTCTAAAGCAATATAATCGATATCTACAAATATATTTAACTAGATCAATTTAAATGTGACACCTTGTGAATAATACGTATACACCGGATGATCCATTTCCTCTCACTCAGATTCGATACCTAAAATAGAAGATTAAAAATTTCAACAATTGTGAAAAATAGATAACATCGAGCACACGTGGAAATTATTTCGATCGTTCAACTCGTTAATTTATATATTCATTTAATTTAATATTAATTTACAATATTTTATATTATAATTTATGCATTCACTGATTCGATTCAAAATATTTTGGTTCGTATATACGGTTAATTCCTGGCTAAACTGATTTTTCGAGTTAAAAATACGCGTGTCCATTAAATTTTCAAAATTCCTATTTTTCTTTTTTTCTTTATATTGACGCGCCACCCTAAGTGCATTTGTTTCATAGAAATTGGATCAGCCTTGATATTATTAAATCAAATTTGCGATATTACCGTGTATATACACTTATCTCTCGCTGCTCATTTGTCGTTGTAATGCTTCACAAACGTGTTCTTTATTTGTCTCTTTTCTTTTTTTTTAATATTATGTAAGAAAACTGAGCGTATATACTTTCAGGGAAACGACTGTGAGCGTGTATTTTCTCTCGATGTGCGGCCAGATACTCTTTTCCACGTTCACGTTCCTCGAAATTAAATGGATGGTCTATCTATCGGCCATTTTCCTGGGGTACTGTATACACGTATCATGTATTTATATTAATATCGAATCATTTCAATTAACGAAATCACGGGAAAATTTCTTCGAATATGAAGTTACGCGGTTCATTAGCGCCATTTCGTTAATAATTAATTAATCACGCAAATCTTTATCGTTATTCCACGAATTTTGTGCGTTATTGTAGCTACGAAATTATTGAAATTATCGTAAACCAATCAAATTAAGCAAAATTCGTACACATTCGGAGTTCGTTTTATCTACTTCTTTAATTGCGACAAAGAAATAGTACTTTTTAACATTACAATACGATAAATTGTGTTTATCTTTCGAAACACATGAATTTCTTTTATATCCTAGTTTTATCTGAAATTATAAATTAATAATTCGGCGATAATAATATGGTAAAATTACTATATTAATTTTTATTAAGATTAAAATAATTACTGTTTAATAGTAAGTTTAATCGTTATACTAGAAATAGTTTCTAATTTAATTTTTGAATACTCGAAACGGAAAAGACAAATTTTTCAAAAATTTCGTAACTTCCAAAACTCGAAGATTTCCAAATCCCAAAAAATGCGAACCTTCATCTACTCGAAACTCGATCAATTTTCCAAATTTCTCTTTACCTAAATTTTATCTAATTTAATTTTCGAATACTCGAAACTGGAAAGACAAATTTTTCAAAGATTTCGTAGTTTCCTAGACTCGAAAATTTCCAAATCCCAAAAAATGCGAACCTTCATCTACTCAAAACTCGATCAATTTTTCAAATTTCTCTTTACCTAAATTTTATCTAATTTAATTTTCGAATACTCGAAACTGGAAAGACAAATTTTTCAAAAATTTCGTAACTTCCAAAACTCGAAGATTTCCACATCCCATAAAATGCGAAACTTCATCTACTCGAAACTCGATCAATTTTTCAAATTTCTCTTTACCTAAATTCTAAATGCCAAAAAAGCAGAAACGTATTACATTTCGAATTCGAAATTTCAACAAGTTCCCGAGCTGTCATCGTCTCGAAGCTCTCACCCTCAATTACCAAAATTTCTCTGTCACTCGTCTAATTACAAACGCGATATCTCGTCAAGCAATTCGGGAGCTGGTAATTGAGAATTTCTTCGTGCCCTCCGTCGACTGTTGGATCGCGTTATCATGTCGCAAACTGCAGCAGGGATCATCGTTGAAATCTTCATCCACGATTCCACCCCGGAACTCATTCGGCCGGAATTGATTCCGCCGACTCTAAAGCGCAATTACTTTCCGCAGGTACTTCTTGGTCGGTTACGTAGCCTTAGGATACGAGATGTGCGCGGAATACACGTACCCGGAGTCCGAGGAGATAACGGCGGGAATTTTGAACGTGGCTAATAACGTTTACGGCATTGTCCTTATTCTGATAATGGGTCGATTGCTGGAAGTGTACGGGGATATTCCGGTGCACGTGGGGCTTTGCACCACGCTGATCATCGGCTGTGTAACGACCATGTTGACGAAGGACGTGCAAAGGCGTCAGGACGCCAAAAATGGCAGCCATTACATCGGAGTTGAACAAAGCGACAAAGACAAGGAATGCAACGGTCGAGAGAAGAATTGACATTGCAATAACGATTTCCAATCTATCGTATCGATTAATTCTCTTTTCATATTAATTCTGAATTTTTGGAATTTTTAGAAAGGAAATTGACTTTCGTTCCTTTTCCAACACTAAATCCTTCGAAACCAAACGATCCTTTATGGCATGAAAAATTGAAAAATAATAATGTAGAAGCTGCGTTCAAGAATTTTTTTCGAGAGAAGAATTGACATTGCAATAACGATTTCCAATCTATCGTATCGATTAATTCTCTTTTCATATTAATTCTGAATTTTTGGAATTTTTAGAAAGGAAATTGACTTTCGTTCCTTTTCCAACATTAAATCCTTCGAAACCAAACGATCGTTTATGGCATGAGAAATTCAAGAATAAAAATGTAGAAGCTGCGTTCGAGAATTTTTCTCATCTTCGAATCTAAATTATGGTTTTTATAGAACCATAAATTTTTAAGTCTATTTTCCTCTGAAAAAGTGATTACAACTGTAAAAGAGATGACGAAACTTATTTATAAACTTTAATTAACTCCTATTTTAATATTGTAATTAAGTATCCAGAAACTCAGGAGAAAATCCGATAATGATTATTGTTACGATCATCGTCATTATTATAATGATATTTGTTGCTGAACGCGTACCGAGATTCTCAATTCGGAACGAGCGTTCCTCCGAATCCACTTAGTTAATTACCATGAGAGAGTTAATAACATTATAACAGAGATACTCTTTTTTAATGTATACTTCTCTTTTTATACATTTGTACATAGACAAGCTGGGAGATGATAATGTTGAGAGATGAGTGAGATAAGTCGTGTAAGTTAATGCGTGATTGTACAAAGGACAGGAGAGATTATGAAGAAATAAATGTAATTATTATTAACGAGTACCTGCAGTCTTTTTCTTCGTTCGAATTAGGATAAAGAAATTTTTACGATAGTAAACGAAAACAGGTATAGCAGTAGTAAAAGATTTTTATTTAATTTAACCCTTTGCACTCGGCGATATTTTCGTTACAGAAACATAGTAATTCGAAGACTTCCTGCCATAAAGTCGGCGATATTTTCAAAACGGTAACTAAGAAATGCAGATTAATTGTAAGACATAAAATTATTTTAAATTAATTATCTCTAGAATTTGATTAAATGGTGACTGAGAGTCGCCTCTCGAGTGCAAAGGGTTAAATCGTAATGAAATTTGTGTGTTGTAAGTTTGAGTGATAAAATAGCAAATTTATGACGCGTCGAAGATTAATTGAACAGATTTGTACTAACACGAATTTAGGCAGACTTGTACTAGAAAATAATTTATTTTTAGTTCTGGTAATAAAACGTAATAAAATAGTCTGGTAGTACGGAATATTTGTTCGAGTTACACATTGAATTCTAATTTTTATTCCATATCGAACGAGAAGAAGCAACAACACCGATGGGAAAAAATTAGGGAAATCTATTTGAATCGACCCATGAATTTCAACGAGAAGATTCGCTGTGCGAAAAATAAAATTGTTTGATTCCCTCGAAGCAATGTTCGCAATGCACTGAAATTTAATAAATATCTCCCAATTCGACTAAAAATATCCGTCATTTTTTTGCACGAATTTGCATCGATATTTCTGCTGTACTTTAAAATTGTTTAAATTAGGTATTATTTATTATTTAGGTAATATATATTATTATTATTATACATGCAGGAAAATGTCACATTTATAATTTTAGAGAATTCAAGTATATTCATTAATTGGGTTGCAAAACGTATTGTTACAATTTTAGAAAATTCTGTTTTGGGATTTTTAGGGATTTTTAGGGATTTTTTCTTATAGTTACAGATATGTTCGATATTAGATGAGAATACGAATAACGAATTCTTGGAATAGAAGTAGAGTAAGGATAAGATTTTAAGCGAAAATGATTTAGAAAAAATACAAAATAAAGGTGAAATGAAATTAAGGAAACGGTCGCTCTAATTGTCTGACCTTAATCCTATTGCATAAATTAGACTGAAAGTAGGATAAGTTAGACCAAGAGGTACAAAAACTGACCAGAGACGAGCAGGTAGAGCTGTAGAACATGCTACAGGAAGAATAGGGAAATATTAATGGAGAAATTGTAGAAAAGAAATTCATTGATTAATTTACTAATGATTTTGCTGAAGTTTCGAATTTATAGTTATTAGTTTATAATTATTAGTTATAATTAGTTATAGTTGACTGTGAAATACAATGGTAGGCCACTATGGAATTTTATAAAAATAGAACCATAAAATTCCAGAAAAATGAAATCTAAATGTCCTGCCTAATTCCAATCCAATTAATTTCTCACTTCGGAACGTGCATTTCACCGATTCAAATTCATTAATTTTCCAATCGTCCAGCGATCCTAAATCTGTCAACCAAATCGACAGCATTCTCTGATAAAATTTCTCCTGTATTTATCTCCCATCGAAAATTATTCATCGATTACCAAATTAATCCGAACTCACGATTATTTACAAAATAAAAGCCGAGATGAATATATATGCATTTATTAAATTATATAGGTGCCATTCTGTTCTACAATCTTTCTCCATCTTTCAGGCAATTTGAATATTCCAAAAATCGGCACGAGCTTTTTGAAAAACCCAATATTTCTGAACAAAACAGAATTAAACCTATGATCACGTCTTCAATTGCAAATATCTTAAAAATTATTGAGTAGTGGCAGTTATAATCATATACCTTCACCCTTAGGGGAACTATATCTACCATCCTAGAAAATTTGAATTAAATCTGTGACCCGAAGGACTTGCAGTCTCCTTGTGAGATAGGAAACATCGGCGAAAAGCAAATTCGAACCTGATCCGTGTTGTTTACAAAATCCTATATACAAGCCAAACCTCTCGCTCGTGATATTAATGCTTAGCTCGATTTCCTTACCACGAGTCTCAGACGATATTTTAAGCGACGGGGTTGAATTCGGGAAAAAATGAAGAACGAAAAGTAAGGAAGATAATAAAAGATAAATAAATAAATTACAATCTACTTGCCAAATTAAATCCAAAGAAAAAAGACAGGGGAGAAAGAAAAGCAATAAAAGATAAATAAATTGCAACCTATTTGCCAAATTAAATTCACAAAAGAAAAGAAAAAATAAAGGATGGAAGACAATAATAGATAAATAAATAAATTAGAACCTATTTGCCAACTTAAATTCACAAAAGAAAATTTAAAAAAAGAAAGGAAGACAATAATAGATAAATAAATAAATTGCAACCTATTTGCCAAATTAAATTCACGACAGAAAATTTAAAAACAGAAAGGAAGACAATAATAGATAAATAAATAAATTGCAATCTATTTGCCAAATTAAATTCACAAAAAAAAAAATAAATAAAGAAAGCAATATAATGACAAATAAATAAATTAAAAAATTACAACCTACTCACCAAATTAAATTCACAAAAGAAAATTTAAGAAGAGGAAGGAAAACAATAATAGATAAATAAATAAATTGCAACCTATTTGCCAAATTAAATTCACAAAAGAAAATTTAAAAAAGGAAGGAAGACAATAATAGATAAATAAATAAATTGCAACCTATTTGCCAAATTAAATTCACAAAAGAAAAAGTAAATAAAGAAAGGAAGACAATAATAGATAAATAAATAAATTACAATCTATTTGCCAAATTAAATTCACAAAAAAGAAGATAAAAAAAGAAAGGAATATAGTAACAGATAAATAAATTAAAAAATTACCATCTACCAAATCAAATTCCAAGAAAAAAATGGAAAGAAGTAGGAAAATAGGGAAAATAGAAAAACGAACAAAGATTCGAGAAAAAGATCGGGCGATGGAAATTCACCGATCCGCAGGAAGCAAATGAATGGATCGCACGAAGGGGTAGGCGCTAGAGAGGGTGGACTTTTATCGACAAGGAATACTCGTCCTTGTTTTCAGGTAAAAGGTACCGGGGCCCAGAGCCGAGGTATGTAGTGCGCGCTGCGTCTGACACGTGACATGACGCGTGCACCACTTGTTACTCGACCAGAATACTTGATATACTCGATCAGAGAACAAAAGTACCCAATGCGGAGTATTATATTTTGCGCTTTCGATCAACCCGGCACTCCTATCTGTCCGCCGCAGAACGTTACGTAGATTTCATCTTGACGCTCGGACTAGACATTATTCGTTCCCCGTTTGCTTTTTACCGTGCCTGGCGAAAAATTATCGGGATCCAGCGGGATACGACCGTTTCCCGTTATAGATCACCAATCGATAATCCGTTGTGGGAATAATGTTATATCCCGTAAGGTATTTTATAAAACTAATAATTTTAGGAATAAAAGGTATCCTCGTTTTTAAAAAAATTAATTGTTTTCGATTATTCAGGTACACTTTGGTGATTTCACTTGATGTTTTCCTATTTCGAATTTATTTATGATATTTCCTGAATTTTATAGGATTTTGATAGATAATTGGTTTTCAAAATAAACAATTTTTTTTAGAGTTCTTGTAATTTTCACGTGAATTTTTTTATTACCTTTAAGGTGTATAATGAATAAATATCTTCGTTTTTAAAAATGTAATTTGATTTTGGTTAAATATTTCTTATTTTTTATTTCAATGCTTTCTTTTGATGTTTCAAACGTGTTAATTCAGTAATCCTTTTTTCTGGATTTTATATTTCTGGGAATTTTGTCACGTGATTGATTTTTATAGTCAAAATATTTTGTTAGAATGCTTCTGATTTTTTAATTCTTTTTTTTTCTGTGAACATAGTGCGTGTTATGGCATTGGCACTGAGAGTTGGAGAATTATTTCAGTTGTATTTTATTAAACAAAACGCAAAGAGAATACATTGTCGAATATACACTTTATCGTCTACTACCATATTCATAATCATTTTCTGAGTCATAACATAAAGGAAAGAATTTTAAGAACACGGTATTTTAAGAATTAAATATTGATAATAGCTGTGAATTCGCTAAAAATATTTTAGGCCAAAATATTTTAACTTGAAGTTCAGTGACATGCTATAAAATCAAATATATTGAAAATTCTGTTTTAATTATTTTTCTCTGTAGGATGTAAATAGAAGATTTTTATGAACATTAATTGCGAGGGCAGATTAATTATTCAATTATATAAAATTAAACATATAAAATTTTATTTTAATTATTTTCCTATGTAGGATGTAAATAGAAGATTTTTATGAACATTAATTGCGAGGGCAGATAAATTATTCAATTATATAAAATTAAATAAAATTAAATGAAATTAAATATATAAAATTCTGTTCTAATTATTTTTCTATGCATGATGTAAATAGAAGATTTTTATGAACATTAATTGCCAGGACAGATTAATTATTCAATTATTAATATAATGTTAAGAAATACGATTAATCTTCGTATATTTTTCAAACTCGATGTGAAAACCAAACTGAATCAAAAACCACAGAGGAGAAAGCTCGATATGCCCATTTCTGTCGATTTTCTGATTTTTATGTCTTTTGGTGGCTGGAAGAGAGAGTACTCTAATACGACAGTTGAAAAGGGAACAGCCTTGGATCCAGAGACATAAGCCTTCTGAAACTAGGTGATAAATCTGCGAACTCTATAGGAAATCCATTATTAGAGTAGCAAAAATACATATTTAATTTTCCAAAATCGATTAAAAATAAAAATATCGATCAATAAGAAATTGAACAGCATATTTCAATATGTATATTGAATTTCGAAATTGTCCTCATTTAACCCTCAATTAATTTTTCACTTTGCGTTCCTCGTAAACATGCACAACACAAAATATAAGGTATCCCAAAATTCATGCAAGATTTGAATTTTGCGCCATTTGTGCGATAAAGTGTTGCCAACGAAAAACAAAGACAACGTGACAGCTTACAGTTTAGGGTAATTAAAAATGGAGTGCTATACGAAAAAACAATACGTTTTTATTATTAATCAATATTTACAATTTTTAATTAAAAACCTGTGCTTTCTATCAAAATTACTTCTTGTATGAATTTTATAACACCCATTATATTAATTAAATTTATTAACAAAAAATTTCAATAATTTATTAGCGAGGTATTTCAATAATTTAATAATTAATTTCAATAATTTATTAGTGAATATATTCCATACCTGGCGATTAATTTATTTAAATAACCATTTGGATATTAATTTTTAGAAATGGTATATCGTTATCGTAATATTAGTTTGAATTACGATGGTGAAACAATATTCTTTTGGAATTAAATTTCAATCTGCGTGGAAACGATAAAAACCAGCTGTTACGTAATTTCAGTTGGCAAAAGTGGGAGTATACAACAAAACAGTGGATTTTCCTGCTCGACTGAACACCGATAAAATATGCATCACCGTTAATGCAATCAAACGGAGTTTATTTTCTGCGAATTTATTAGAGAATGCTAAACCAACATGGCGATAAATAATACGAGTGGTAACTCGAATATCTTTTCATTGTTCCGCGTTAATATAACATACGATTCCCTTTTAATTAAACTGCCGCAAGAAATTAATTGCAGCATCGAATTTCACACACCCTTCGCTGCAATGCCAGTAAATTATGAATAATATATAAATCTGTGAGAAGCCGCGAATGAATTTGTGAAGTATTAGAAGAATTAAATAATTTCACGATATCAGCAATTACGGTACTTAAGATTTTATTATTCCTATGTTAGTAATTAAATAATTAACATATTTAGGCAAATTTCAAATATACAATTTTTATAGATTTTATATATTTTATACGATTAAGAAATAATGTATAATACGTTTATTATATGATATTTTATAGCATATAACTGTGTACTCCAATGTACTGTGTACTTATGCTATATAACTCTAAAGTTATTTCAACTATTTTAATTATAGAGACACTGCAATATTATTGCTCTAATAAACCCATCCCGGTTAAATTTTTAATCACCATTGCATAGTTACATAAACTTCCTGTGGACCCATATACACGAAACGCCGCAAGAGAGCAGCACTGTCGCTACTTCCATAATTAGCAATAAAGTCACGCTATCTATGTTCTAACGATCATATATCTAAATTTATCGGTCTATCCCTTTTGTATTAAACAAATATGTATATCATTCCAAAATAAAGTGCGCGAGATTTGTTAATCCCAATAAATACGTATAACAATTCAAGCACTCGTGATAGTATTTATATTATTATCATCATACCATTTCAACCATCATAATCGATATCAAAAGTGAAGAAATAATTTGAATAAATTTGATACTATTAAAATAACGTTGCTTATTAAGATAAACAGAACAACCTACCGAAAAGAACAAAAATAAAAGGTATATAACAATTTCTATACCTAAACGATCACGCGCCAATGAAAATTCTTTATGTATTGTAGGCATCAAGGTGGACGTGGTAAATGAGGTATTGAAACGAAGTCGCTACCCCGTGAATCTCTGACCAGACAATACTCATTACGTGGTATCGAATATATCGCAGGTCACACAGACTCCAACTGCTCTATACTCCGACTTAACTTAGCACTGCTGACTAACTTCGTGACTGACTGACTAACTAACTCTGTGACTGACTCTACTAACTCTGACTCTATTCTTGCTGACGGATTGATTAACTCGACTCTAGCAACTTTACTCTCTAACTCTAACTCTACCAACTTTAATTCTAACTCTGACTTGATCTCCCGGAACCGGCCCTTTTAAGCTTGTCCAAAAGGCAAGCCCCCACCGTCGCCGACTCACGGGGCCAGGGGCGTGCCCTCGATCCGCGAATCGGCGACCCCAACAGAAGGAACTCTCTCCGCATACCGAGGTGAGTGGTGGAGGAAACTCCTCCCTCGGGATGAGGCCCTCCGGGGGTGACGTCCTCCGGGACTCACCCTTGGGGTGACCATTCCAGGGGGAGGGGGATAACCGTGGCTACATCACCATTCGTTTCATGACAGGGAAGGTCGGGGTCGCTCACGTGGCCGGACCCCGATCTCCTGCGGCCCATCTGTTAGCCAGGTCCCAAGTGCTGAAGCCTAGTAGCCTAAATTACGTTTCTGAACGATGCCTCCTGTCCATTGACCGGAAACAATATGAAAATTTAATTACAATACGCAATAAACAAATAAAGATTGGGTCCGAATTGCTCAGCATTTAGGACTTGGCTATTAAAAGACCATTACGGGTCCTTTAGTGCTTAACCACTTGCGCTACGATTTAACTTTCGGTTGCCGTGCCGCGCTCTATAATATAACAAGCGGTAAGGCGTTACATTGACATTGCGAGCTAACTGTTAGCCGACGTGACAGACACGTCGTTCTTGTTTCTGCGACAAATGCCTATCGACGTGGTATACACGTCGCTGGCGGTTTTGGAACAAAAGCATCTCGACGTGCGTGGCACGTCTTTATAGCGCAAGTGGTTAATTCTAAACCCTATGTGCTAAAAATATCCTACAGTATTCTCTCTTCAAATCTTCATCGTTTGATTCATTTTCAATTTCAAAATTCGTAAACCTCGGATATATCTCGTTCCATACCCTCGCATTCCTCCTCCTCTACATTTACATTCTCTCACACGCATCCGTTCTCGTCCCATTCCCTCATACACGTAATTAACAAAGCAATCAACGCATCTTCTGTTCGAACGTCCGCCTAGCTGACAATTAAACGGAATTTCTGCAGAAACGATCGGTCGGAATTGTCGCGAAGGAGGGTAGGGCTCGTAAAAACCTTTCGCTCTCTTCTAAGCAGACTGCAGCCGATGTCAAACACATCCGCTGAAAAAGATATTGATCTATTGACAGCACAAACACGTTCGAACCGGAGG
Organism: Eufriesea mexicana; assembly: GCF_001483705.2. Classification (NCBI taxonomy): domain Eukaryota; kingdom Metazoa; phylum Arthropoda; class Insecta; order Hymenoptera; family Apidae; genus Eufriesea; species Eufriesea mexicana. The sequence goes on along the minus strand of NW_016908213.1, from coordinate 175,963 downwards.
GCCGGCCTTCGTATCCGTCGAGATTGCGATTATCACAAAGGGACTTATGGATTATCGATAACGGGCGAGAATGAAAAGCGGAAACGACAGGTCACCACAAATGGACTCGAGTGGACGCGATTGGAACGTAGATCGATAGATTCCATTTAATTCATTCGAGCACGAGCTAGTCGACGAAGATAAACGGAAAATTTCCTAGAAGTATTCTACCCTCACACGCGCAGTCGCTCGTGTGTGTCTGTGTGTGTGTGTGCATTGGCTTGTTGATTTGTTTACGTGTACCTGGGGGTAATAACCGGCTGTGTGACTATCTCTGCGAGAGTCGATGAAAATTTGTTTTGCGAGGACTGATCGATGCTCGAATAGTAGATTTCGTGGGAATATGGACCGATGGTTTATAAACCATGAGTACCTGTATGGAATAAAACGCGAATAATATCGTAATTACAAGGGAATTATTAAAAACAAAAATACTGGTCCAGAATACTAGGAACACTCTGTCAAAATACAAGATCTGAAATTTTACTAGATTACTGGAAAATTATTAATATATTTAAATAAAAAAAAAAATAAGAAATAAAATTATTACAGTATATATAATTAAATTAGCTGTTTTATAAATAAAGAAAAATGTGATAGAGTGTGTGAATATTTTTTAATTTTATTATTAATTGGATAAATGATTGATTTGCTCTCTGAATCTGCCATTGAATGGAAAACGCGATAACATATTTAGAAAAATGTTTAACCAAAGTAATACACTTATGTCATTATTTTAATGAAATTTGCAAAATTTGCAAATTTTTTAATTTGTAATAAAATTTAATTGTTTATTGTCTCACAAGTTTTACCTATGTTTCAATTTGTCGTTTCACCTGGTGATATTAATTCTTATTAATATAATAATGCATAAATGTATAAAACGGTATATAGAAATTATTAGAGCTAACAATATTGATAACATCGGAAAATTGTATTACTATAAATTGGAATATTTAAGGGAAGCAACTTTTGGACCAACCTGTACAATACTAAATAATAGTAGGCAAACATTTAACCTACTTGTATCCATATATATTATGCATTCAACCATAACCTAAAACCTTATTTACCTGTTAGCTGGGAGACTTAATTCACATCCGGTTGCCAATATCTTAAACTTAATAATTTATTCATCCAGAAACCCCTGCTTTTGCATTATTATTCTATCACATATAAAACGTACCGTATTTGCATTCGTAAAGACTAAAGCCAATCTAACTCACGATTGATCCGTTCTTCTTCGTGTCTATCTCCGTGCCAGAAACAATTTCTGACTAAAAGATTACCCAGTTAACAGGTTAACACGTTCTCTGTACATGTATATACGTCACGAACCCAAGACACGTATATACATTCACGGTATGTGTATGATACTGACTTGGATAAAATAATAAATTTTAATTTTTAATTTAAATAATTAAAAATGAAAAGAATTTTGAAAAAAATGTCGTGAAATGTGATAAATAAGTATTTCCAAAAATGTAAATAATTGTAAATAATGTAGATAATGTAAAAGAAAATGTGGATAAGCAAAAGTGAAATGTTTCAGCGAGACTAATTTTTGGATTAATTTTCTATAAGTGAACGTGTGATTTTAAAGCAATCGTGGATTTTTGAATTCGATTAATTCGATGATCTAAAAAGGCATAGTGAAAATTTATTACAAAAAAGGGTGGAATATTGGTTAAATTTTTTATAAGATTTTAAAAACTCGCGCGAAAACTTCCATGGTATTTAACTCCAGGTATATTTAAAACGTAGAAACGTGGTCAAGGGGAAGAATTGCAAAACATTAACAAGATAGATCAACAATTCAAATATCTCCTTCTCTTACCCAAGCAACTAGAAGGATACAATTACTTTCTTTTCACCTGTGTCCTCGATTGACCTTGAACGACTATAGCGATTGACACGACGTTTACCCACAAGAGAAAATAATTTTCCAAATTTTTACGTGCAAGAGGACAAGTGTAAGTTAAATAAACAATTAAACCAGAAACGGGTTCAGAAGAATGAAATCAGTTCTTAAAAAATTGCAAATTTGCTTGTAATTCATATTTCAATATTTCTATCCGATACCATAACCTCAATAACTAAATTCCTATTAATTGTTCATACACGTGACTGAATAAAATATATAATCACTAGATTAAACCACTAAAACGCTTCAACTCTGCTTATCAACAGTTTCTATTCTCATTACCAACAAAAATATATGTCATTGGTTACCTTAACCTATCTTCACCTATCCTAACCTATAATAACACTCGGACGGCGGACCATCAGGCGACTACGGAAGCGCCAAATGCTAGGTCCATTCAAACTCCAACGTAAACTCACAAAATTATATATAATTAATTATTGGAAGTCACACTGATGAATACTTTCGAGAAATGTACCTATAACGCCACTGCGTGTCAAGTATCGAAGAAAGAAACGTATTATATCCAGAAATTGGGTCCAAAAGGACCCGAGCATAGCCGTCCGAGTGTTAAACCAAATTTCCCCATCAAACAAATTCTTCGAATATCTACAAAAATAATTTCGTAACACACAGCATCCCGAGTAATATGTCGAAAAACGTTAAAAACAATTACCTCGTGAATAACAAAACGGAGAATCATCCAGAAAATCCTGGTGCAAAAGCCAGAACGTAAGAAACGAAAGATACGAGACCAGAGTTACAAAACTGATCCGTCAGTTCCGCACGCTACTCACCATCCCAAACAACCAGCTATCCGGAGTTACCCGAACGCCATCTAGTCCGAACGTCTGCCCCCCACCACACTCGAAAGTGGAACTTATTCTCTCGATGTTGCACAGGATTCTTCGCAGGCATCGGGGAGCCGGCAAGTTCTAAGCGGTCCGCAGACGGAATCCAGATCGGAGCCGGGTGAGCTTCACTGTCAATCCGATAATTAGCTTGCATGCCACGTTTTTCGAGCGGCGGACCCGATCGAATTCGTACGCGTAAGAGCACCGGGACGACGTCCGCCGATCTTGCGAATTCATAATGGATCCGGCATTCGGAACACGTGCGCCGCTCACGTAAGCCGTGACAAAATTATGTACTACAACGGCTGCTTTCGCCGCTGCGTTTTAAACCGGGGCCCCCTCGTGGACCAGGGAGGAAATTACCCATCGCTGTGATCCCGACGCTTTCGTGGTGAAATTTCGTGCGGAATAGGGATCGCTGTTTGTAAATAACGCGTGTTATACGGACGGGAAACGCGAGTTCGGGATAATAGAAGAACGCTGCTTTCGGAAATTTCGTCTACGTTTAATTATTACTGCAACGGATAATTTTTCGTGTCAGTATCCACCCATCTTATATGGATAAAAATTGTCTTTCAATGTCTACTAAAAATCGTCCGATTTTAGAAATTCGGTATAATATTTTTAATTATTATAACGGCGGAGAATAATTTTGTTTTATTATTTTTTATGTTGTTATTTACACGTATATAGATAAAAATTGCCAATTTGATGGCAATAACGAAACTCTGCTTTTAGAAATTGGATATAGTCCTTTTAGTTATTCTTGTAGCGGAAAATGATTTTATTATTTTGTTATTTTTTAATTTCGTATTTATGCGTATTATACGAACGGAAAATATCGATTCGATGATACTGCGAAAATGTTGACAGCGTTAAGATAGTGTTAATACTTTGTTGATTAACATAATAATAATTAAAAACACGATCTGAAAAAAAAGATTTTGCCCTCTTTTGGCAAAATTAAAAACAACAGGGTACATAGAGTATGGCAGATAATTTTCATTTCTTGTTTAAAATTTTTTTTTTTATTTTTTCTTTTACAAAGAACGACAATCAGTTGCAGATATCGAAGAGCAGACACGCGAGATATCTCTGTTACAAAGTGTCACATGAACATCGCGTTAGGAGGTATCTCGTCTGCGGATATGAAGAGGTTAAACTGAATTTTCTCGAAAACCAAGCTCTTTATAGAAAAGTTCTATTCTTTTTTCTCGGATTTTCTTTTTTCAAATGTAGAAATCACTCTCCGTTTGAATGTACCACTCTGCCATACCCTGTGTGTCTGACACAGCGCTTGAAGAACTTGACCGTGTCAAGTGTCAAGACTGACGTTGCGATCAGTGTTAAGGGATGACTGTTCCTTTTCTGGGTCACAAATAAGAGTTTCTTGTTCCAGAAAGTGGAACAAGAATAAAGGTTGCACGCTACGTTCTTGCATTTTTCTTGTTACATTTTTAATCGATCGTCTTTGAGTTGGAAAGGGTTGATAATTAATTATACAAAATTATGTAAAAATGTTGCACGAGGGTAAAAGTTAATTTAAAAAAATAAATTTTTATTATATCAGTTTGAGGATACTAAATTAACTAGGAAAAGATTTTCTTTCTTATTTTTCTCTAATTTTTCTATACCTGTGTTATCGTGCCTGTTTTACATAATTATCAAATACGCGAATTTAAAAGAAAAGAAATTTAATCGGTGGAAAAAAGGAGAGAAGTATAATATTTGAAAATATTCTAAAGAAAAATATTTAGGAAAAATTAGGGGAAAAAATTGGTAATTCCGTATCATAAATCAAGGCGTCATAAATTCGAAACAAAAATAAGGGCTGGCAGGTTAGTTCGATTAATTATATTAGCAAGATTTATGACATTATACTGTCGCAAAATTAAATCATTTCGATGAAACAACGATGACCCCTTTAATTTTTACGTATCACACAATCTCTCCAACTGATGACCTGCACAATTATCTCGTTATTTCAACGTTCAGTCCTAATAATTCAAATCTCTGATCTCATCTTTAATACACCACGAAAAGTTCCTCTGAATCAGGATCTCGACACGAAATTTTCTCTCTAAGATACCTCAAATCGATTACATATTTTCTCCAAGAAATACATAATAAATAAAGAAATAAGAATTCGCGACACTAAAATATTTTTACAGTTTTTTTATATATTCATTAATTATATATTTTTATATATATCCAATCTTTTATGTAGATTATCTATTTATATTTTTAATTATGTTATTTATTCATTATATTTGTATTAACTGTCATATATACTGTTGAGGTATCTTATACATATGTTTCATTCAATTTTAGACATTCATTTTCAACATTTCTACACTAACGTAATCACTAAAATAATTTGTAATAATAAAATATTTCAAAAATCGTCCTTATAATACCATTTAAAAATCAAAATCTTGCATTATAAAAGTACCACCATGAAAATTCATACTCCTCCTGCTCATAAAAAATAAAATACCTCTAATAATAAATAAATAAAATTTTATAATAAAGTAATTACTTTCTGTAATAATACAATCTTTCAAAAATCATCCTTATAATATCACAAAATATCAAAATTGTGCATTATAAAAATACCACCATGAAAATTCATACTCTTCCTACTCACAAAAAATAAAATACCTCTATTAATAAATAAATAAAATTTTATAATAAAGTAATCACTTTCTGTAATAATAAAATGTTTCAAAAATCGTCCTTATGATACCACTATACATAAAAATTATGCATTATAAAAATACCACCACGAAAATTCAAAATTCATAAAATAAAATACCTCCAATAATAAATAAATAAAATTCTATACTAAAGTAATCACTTTCTGTAATAATACAATCTTCCAAAAATCATCCTTATAATACCACCAAATATCAAAATTATGCATTATAAAAATACCACCACGAAAATTCATACTCCTCCTGCTCACGAAAAATAAAATACCTCCAATAATAAATAAATAAAATTCTATACTAAAGTAATCACTTTCTGTAATAATACAATCTTTCAAAAATCGTCCTTACAATACCACTGAACATAAAAATTGTACATTATAAAAATACCACGACGAAAATTCATAATCCTCCTGCTCACGAAAAATAAAATGCCTCCAACAATAAATAAATAACCAAACCTAAACCAGAAACCAAAATTTAAAAAAAACTTTGCAAGTGTTTACGTTACAAAAACATTCGAAAATCACGAATGCAAGAACCTAGCTTTCAACCCTCGGCTAAAATTAAAATCAACACGTGGAAAGTAGAACGCGTTTATGTCGTCAATTGAGCAACCACCCCCGGCATCGGTGATCGAATAAATCCGCTTAAGGGGAAGAAAAAATCGGCAAGAATTGCCGAAAAGAAATGGTGGTCGATCTGATACTTCTCGTAGACCAATGACCATTCACGACACGTAATATAGGTCTGGCGTGTGGTTACGAAACGGTGAGCAATAACCAATGAAACGAAATCGTTTCGTATTCACGATGGTCGGACGCCATCTCATAAACGTGTGGTCGCATATAAAGACGGATGAAAGACACGGGCAAAAGCCAGTCAAATTTTTCGCAGCGGAGTTAACGGTGTTGAGCAGCTAAAATGTGGAGAACGGTAACGAGACAATGGATTTGTTATGCACGAGGAACGATTAACCATTAATCGTACTTTGATCTTATTCAACACTCGAGTGTCAATTTTGGTGTATTCACTTTCGTTGATGTATTTACACCTCGCGTCGTTAACCCTTTACGATGACTTGCAAATTAGGTACATATTGGTGTATATTTTTTAAATAGTATTTTCGCGGTTATTATAGTGGATATTATAGTATTACAGTGTACCATTATATCAGTAGATGCTATTCAGATTTTTCATTGTAATATTTGTGTCTAGAAAATTTCACTGGAAAAAGAGAATTTTAAGTGAAAAATTATATTGTAGTAAATAGTGATTTCGTAGTTTCACATTTTCTGTATTTTATATCTCGTATTTTGTCTTGTTATTTTCTATTTTTTCTATTTTTTATATGCTCTTATTCAACACTCGAGTGTCAATTTTGGTGTATTCACTTTCGTTGATGTATTTACACCTCGCGTCGTTAACCCTTTACGATGACTTGCAAATTAGGTACATATTGGTGTATATTTTTTAAATAGTATTTTCGCGGTTATTATAGTGGATATTATAGTATTACAGTGTACCATTATATCAGTAGATGCTATTCAGATTTTTCATTGTAATATTTGTGTCTAGAAAATTTCGCTGGAAAAAGAGAATTTTAAGTGAAAAATTATATTGTAGTAAATAGTGATTTCGTAGTTTTACATTTTCTGTATTTTATATTTTTTCTATTTTTTAGTTTACAATATTCCGTGTATATTTCATATTTCATATTTTCATATTTTTATGCTCTTAATCTTGTGAGAAAAGAAAAAGTCAGTTGCAAAGGGTTGATATAAATATGGAGAAAATGGTAGCTAATATAAACTGGGAATAAGATCAAAGTTTTATATCTTTAATAATTTGGCTAACCAATTTCCCGTCGCTTTTGAGAATCGCGTATAAAAATTATTAGAAATATACGTGGCAGGTGACGGTTATTTATCTTTTCGTCAGCGAATTTCCTGACAGTAACGATTCCGATTAAAATTTAACGCGTTCATTCGGTGAGTGATGAAATTTTAATATCGGCTATAAATTTCGTGAGTCGAGTGTTCTTTGAAAGGAAAGTAGAAAATATATCTCATGCCCCGATTAAACGTATGAAATCCTAACGAAATAATCTAGTGAATTCTTTTATATCTCTGGAAGAAACCAATTTTCGCATTACCAAATCTCTAACCTCTATACTCGGCAGAAAAATGTTTATACAGACAAGATAATCTTTATTTATGAACAAACTAAAGTGTACACTTTCATACATGCACACATAAATCAATACCATTCTTCGAATTCCAAACTGAATACATGAATGCATAACTTCGTAATATAATAAATTAAAGCATAAAATATGGAGCACAGTGAAGAAGTCTTATTAAAATTATCGTAAATGTATGGAAAAAGGAGTATTCGATTTATTTTCATTGTAAAAAGTGAAAAAAAGATCACGATCTGAAATTTTAATTAATTATTGTTATTATTGGAAGGACTAAAAATTACTTAATCAAAGTAAAGTCTGAAATTAATTTCATCGTAATAGAGTACAACATTGTATGCCCGAGTGACGTGTGTTGATAATATATTAAATATAAATGAGAAAGTCATAATGGAAAATTATGGTGAAGCTTCAATTTATTTTTTCTTTCAATTTTTGATTATCGATGTACAAAGTAAGTTATTTAACTCCACCATCGAAAACTATTTATAAACTGTTTATTATATAACACAATGTTTAAATAAATTTTGGTTTGTTACCAGGGGATGCATACGAAGTATTAATTAATTTTTTGTTACATATATTACATACATTTTCTAATACCAATCAACTTTTAAAAGGTTTACAATTATTTTCCAATAATTGACTTAAATAACTCACTTCATATATGTGCGAATTAATTTGTACTTAGTGATTTTTCTCGAAAAAAAAATATTGATAATAATTAAGAATAAGAATACTCAAACCATCTCTCGCTATTTTCACGAACACACAAACAGAGGAAAACGAAAAACTACCCTAGTTTCCATTTAAATAAAAATTAATTTTTATTTAATGATTTTTTTTCAAAAAGAATTTTGAAAACAACGTATAATTTTAGACAATCGATTAACAGTAATCAAACACTATTTCCTACACCTCATTATTTCCACGAATACTCAAACAAACCAAAACACAAAATTATGCTGGTTTCTATTTAAATAAAAATTAATTTTTACTTAATAATTTCTTCCAAAAAGAATTTTGAAAACCACATATCATTTTATACGACTGCTTAACAATACTCAAACCACCCCTCACTATTTCTACGAACCCTCAAACAGACCAAAACGAAAAATTACCCTAACTTTCATTTAAATAAAAATTAATTTTTACTTAATGATTTCTTCCAAAAAGAATTTTAAAAACAACGTGTAATTTTAAACGGTCGATTAACAATAACCAAACTACCCCTCACTATCTCCACGAATACTCAAACAAATCAAAACGAAAAATTACCCTAACTTTCATTTAAATAAAAATTAATTTTTGCTTAATGATTCTTTCCAAAAAGAATTTTGAAAACCACATATCATTTTACACTACCGCTTAACAATAATCAAACTAATCAAACCACCCTCATTATTTCCATGAACACTCAAACAAACCAAAACGCAAAACTACCCCGATTTATACTCAAATAAAAATTAATTTTTACTCACTTTCTTGCAACCAGAATTTTGTAAACGATCAATATTTCAAAGGTTCGAGTAAACCTACATAAACCACCCATTACTGTCTCCACAAATACAGGAAACAAACCGAAAGGAAAAACTACCCTCGAACGTTGCAGCCCACTCTTTCTTCTATCAACGAACACTCGACCCCCCATATCAATTTAGATAATCACGATGAACCGAGACCATCGTCCGAAGCCCGTGTCGCGGCAAACAACGGCCGGCTGCCACAAACGTTTCCTTCGTTCCGTATTTCAGAACGTGGCCACCGAGCCAAAAGGACAGCAGGAAAAGCGCGCGACAGCTAAGCCATTAATTGCTTTTCCATTTTCCAGCTGACCCTCGTGCTTCTCTGTATCGGACTAGCAACGTCAGATTTATCGCCATATAAACCAAGGGGATGGCGTCCTAATGGTCAACGCTTTAATCCCACCAACAATCGATTGCATGCGTATTACGGGCCCCCTGGATTACCAGCCTATGAACCTCCGAGCTCGACAAGCCACCCCCCAATTTTCACCACCGCCGCCACCACCCTGCCACCGACAACAACCACGACTACGACGACGATGAAAACCACAACGACCCCGCGAACCAGGGAGCCAACGACGCCCTCTACCTTGCCAGAGGAGGACTTCGAGTCGAATCCGGCCCTAGCCATTGCCAACTCCTTCGCCTTTAATCGACCTGTTTACATCTACAACACCTTCCCTTTCTTACCTGGCCACGTACTGGTCTGACGAGTCATATAAGTACAAGTAACACAACGAATTATCTAGTTGTCGATGTAGGATGTAGCGTCGTTTCAGCTAACGAATCGATCGAATTATTCGAGTTGTTCCAAGGTAACCAATAGTTATTGTAATTTGCCAATTATACATGTAGGATGTAATACGTGAACAGTGAGTACGAAGAGAGTAATGTGTGTGTGTGTGTATGCGTGTAGATCGAAGTGTACAGGAGTGTGCTGTACGTGGACGGAGATCGACGTTGTTCCTAATGCAGAGAAATTGGGGTGCTTTGGGTGCTCAAGGCTGGCGAGTGTGGGGTGGTGCATATTAGACGTGAACCTTTTTATACTGGATTTTAAGTTAAACGGGATGTAAGATATTTTATACTTGGTGGAGTAAAATTTGTTTTCGATTAATTTGATTTATTTCTTTTTTTTTTCTTTCTTTCTTTAACCCTTTGCACTCGACGAGCTTTTTGTTACAGAAACATAGTAATTCGAAGACTTTCTGCTATAAAGTTGACATTTTTAACCGCTTGAGTCCCAAGCAGCGCGATCGCGCTCTTCAATCGAAGAGCTGAAGCTGCGTACATCACATCGCACCAACAAGCGCTATCGCGACAATTGGGATTTTTCAACATAAAATTAAATAAGCGCTATCACACCGTTTGGACTTCTCGCACTCAATTAAGCTAAGCGTTATCACGCTGTTCGGGGTTTTTCGACTGTGTTCTTCCAAAAGCCTCTGGGACTCAAACGGTTAAAACGGTAAATAAGAAGTGCAAATTAATTGTAAGACGAAGAATTATTTTACCTCGATATTCCACGCATAGTTGAGCAATTTTAGATTCGAGATATTAATTAACAACGATCTTTAGAATTTGATTAAATGGCGACTGAGAGTCGTCTCTCGAGGGCAAAGGGTTAATTCGTTGGTACTTTGGATTGTTTGTTTTGGGGTGGGTTTTGGGGTGGGTTTTGGTATAAGATGCTTCATTCTTTTCCAAACTTCCAAATGCTATTCAATATTTGACATTGTTTTCAATCTAGATTGAAATATTAATTTTAAATTAAATTAATATCGAGAAAGGGTATGTTTGTTATTATAAAGTGAAGAGAATTCTTTTATTTATTCTTTTACCTTTCGTATTTACCTTTCGTAAATTTATACTCGATTTAAGTCAAGTTAACCCTTTGCACTCGAGAGGCGCTCTTCAGTCGCCATTTAATAAAATTTCGAAGATCGATATTAATTAATATGTCAAATTTAATCAAATGTAACGGTGTGCCAGGTATCGAAATCAAATAATTCTTCGTAATTAAATAATAAAATACTATTTCTTATTTACTGCTCAAAAATATATCGTCAGCTTTATAGCAGAAAATTTTCGAAATCTTACACTACTTTACAATTAGCCAAAAAATCGTCAAGTGCAAAGGGTTAATATTCGAAATTGCAGAGTGATAATAAATTTTATTTCGATTCCTGCAAATTTTCGTGGCAACGCAGAATGAAATGAACAAAATATTCGTCTTATAAAAATTTTCACCTATTATCAATATTTATCACCTAATATTTATCATAAGCGAAAGATTTATCGAAATACCCTTATCAGAAAATGTGTGAAGTCTAACGAATTAGGGGTTAAAGTTAAATTAGTATAATTTATTTATTTTCAGTATTACGGTAAAAATTATTTCGTTTAAAATAAATAACTTTTATAAGCACAGTTTAACAGTAATATTAAATCGTCGAAGAGATAAGTGTAGAAGGGAATGACTAGAATATTAAATTTTGATTCTCATAATTCTTGCAGGCTTAATGTAGCAGGATTAGTTTCTACTTATTTACTATGCTGCTTGTCTAGTCTGACGCAAACATCTTTCGGAGAATTAATCGTAATATATTTTCACTTTCGCTAATTAATTCTGAGTAGATATCCTTGAATAATTAAATTGAATATAATTGAGAAATATCCTTGGAACGAAGCATATATTTAAAATACTTCGTTGAAATCAAACGAAAAGCAAAATGGAAGGTAAAAGAACGAGAAAAAATGGTAAAAAAGATGAGACATTATTTTCCTCAAAAATTTCTGCGTTAATGGAACTCTCGGAATATCTCTGCTCCTCATTTCCCTGCTTTCTTTGAAGGAGATAAAAAAGAAAGTGGAGCGAGCTTAGAAAAAAGGACGATGGAGGGTAAAATATCGGAAATGGAAATGGTAAACATTATCTAGATTAAATGGGCAGGATCTTTGATCCGTGCATAGCAGATCGGTGATTAAGGCTGTGTATAATGCAGATCCTACCTTAAACACGGGATATTTGGTATTAGGATGCGGGATCTATATATTGCAATCGATGCAAGATGGGAACTCGTGGAATAGGATCCCTCGAAAAGCCCTTTAATGGCGAATGCGAATGACGCAAACAGGAACGCCCTATTTTCCCCATAAAGATATTTCGTGACATAATTCGAGATCTGAATTTGCAAAACAAATATAATGAAATTCCCATTAATTATGAATAATTACGAATAAAACCATAAATTCCTTCTTTTCGTTAATTAATAAAATATCCTTATTAAAAGATAAATATTTTGAAAATTTTAGAAATAAATCAAACGGATATTCTTCACCTGTCTTAAAATATTCAACGCCTGTCTTCCATTATTTTATTACAATTACTTCGTCACAGAAACGTAATATAATAATAGAATAAATTGAAAATTTTAGAGACGAATATTATAAATTTTCCATTCATTAATTCTGTTCAAATTTTCAATCTCTCCCTTTTCTTACTTCACTGAAATAACTTGATATTGAAAACGTAATAGAATAATAAATAAAATAAATGTCCCAGGAATTATTTTCAAATATAAATTTTACCACTCGTGAATTTTATCAGAACAGCCAATTTCTTCCTTTTATTATTCCATTAAAATCACTTCGTAATAAAAATCCAGTATAATAATGCAATAATAAATGAAACAAATTTTTGAAAAATTACATTCTTCTCGTATGACAATAAATCATTTCATATGCACCAACCTATCACGATCCAATATAAATCTGAAACGTCGAAATTCTTAATTACCATCAATTTGTTCCATCAAAAGAATGAAGAAAAATATCAGTAAAGGTCGTTCTCATAATCCAGACGAAATTGTATCTGGCTTACTATCCAGTGGATTTAGAGCGTGCTGATTTATCGCGGTTCCAGATATACCTTGGAATTTGCACCAGCAGTTCAATTGTGATTTATTCGATTGAACACTCACGCGTGTAATTTTGCATTCGCTTGTCGTGTATCGCTGTCATGTACCCGAAAAACAGAGTCGCAGTCAGAAACTTCGAAAACAAAAGAAGGAATTCAAAATTCTGTCGAACCTCGAACACAGATACCTTCAGAATCATTAACGAATCATTTACTCTAAACAGGAAATCGAAAAAAACACGAATACTGGACAAAATAATTAACAAAAATAATTAAACTACGACTATGGCAAAATATTCGATTTAATGCGATAATTATTAACTACGCTAAAAACACTACACTAAATTTAAAAAAATTAAATTGGAAACTTGGTCGACTCGAATCATGTACCCAGAAAATAAATTAAAATTTGGAAAAAAAGAAAAAAGGCCAAAATTCCTTATAAATTTGGGAAATTAAATTGGAAATTTTAGTCGTCTCGAATCATGTACCCAGAAAATAAATTAAAATTTAGAAAATAAGAAAAAGGCCAGAATTCCTTGTAAATTTGGGAAATTAAATTGGAAATTTTAGTCGTCTTGAATCATGTACCCAGAGAATAAATAAAAATTTGGAAAATAAGAAAAAGGCCAGAATTCCTTGTAAATTTGGGAAATTAAATTGGAAATTTTAATCGCCTCGAATCACATATGTAATTAAAATGTAAGCCATAGTTAAAAATTCTGAGGACGTAAAATGGTGGCAGGAAATCCCCTCGAACCTTGAAGCCTGCAATCTAGAAAGAAAATTGAAAAATTGGAACAAGAGATAAAGGGATGAACAGCGATTAAACCACGGTCATGATAAACTTTCACTCGGCTTTATCCACTGCGTTTTCCGTAAATTTGAGCAATTAAGTTGGGAATTTAGGCGACTGGAATACCGGAATGGTTAACGATTCGTTTCGTCGCTGATAACAGCAATGGCGGATAAAAACCGCGACTATGGGTCGGAAACAGAGAGAATCAACGGTCGTTTAAACGCGACGCAGGAAGCTTCGAATGCAAATTGAACGGCTCCATGGTGGGAGATTTTAATTTCGATACTAATTTCCAGGCAATTTTCATTGGCCAACGAGTTTTTCCTTTTTCCGTCCGCGTCTTCGAACGAGGGACTAACAATAAGGGTAGGCGAGGTCAATTGGTTGTATACGGCTCGCCATTAATTGAAGCTTTATTTTTTGGTCGGTGAGAATGAAAATTGGTTCCTGTGTTGGTGTGAAGGATTCTCGATAGTGGGTAAAAAGAAAACAGAGAGAGTGAGAGAATATCGAGATAGAAAGGAATGGAATAAAAATGGAAAACACCGTAAAAACTGTGGAAGCTTGGAGGAGGCTGGAAAAAATGGAAAAAGTGAAAAGACTGGGACAGAACGAGCGAAACAATGGAACCCTGTGAAAAATAAAAGGCATTAGAGAAAATTGAGAGACGCTCATCGAAAATTGTTGAGGATTCGCGGAGTTAAAAGAGAAATTAACGAGAAAAATTAAAGATCTAAGAAAAATGTGCGACTGAAATGAAATTTTAGTTAAAATTTGTTTAAGTAGCTCCGTGTCATTTTCTTCGAAGTTTGACAAGTGTGTTGTTAATTCCTTATCTTGCAATTTAAGTTCCGATGGCACGTATCGTAATCAAACAGCAAAGTCACACAGTCACACGTGTGAGCCATGTCGTCCGAACGTGGCGAAGAATAACACGTAAGTAGCAAGTCTCAATTTGTCTCGAGAGAAAAACATTGACCAAAATTAAAGGTCACGCGTCGAATTTCGTCCGAACACGGCGAAGAATAACACGCAACTGAGATAGAAAAACATCTGTGAAAATTAACCACGAGCCTGACCCGTCTTGTTTACATTGGGAGCCTATCAACAAACCACGTCTCCCACACGTGATAATCATGTTCGACCCGATACTATTACCAAGGGTCTCATACGATATTGTACACGAAGGGGTTGAAAGATTAGACAGTTTTGACCCATCTTATTTACATTGGGAGCCTATCTACAAACCACGTCTCCCACACGTGATAATCATGTTCGACCCGATACTATTACCAAGGGTCTCATACGATATTGTACACGAAGGGGTTGAAAGATTAGACAGTTTTGATTGTTATACTTATTCCTGTAAATTATTGATTTCTCCTATACGTTGTGATTTTTAATTTTTTAACATTGGAACTACTGATTTGTAATATATAGTGAAATATAGTGTACACGAATAATAATAATCGAAGTACATCGTGAAAATTAATAAGTATATTGTATAACTGCGTTCTTATTTTAATTAAATAAAAATTGGAACACTCGAATAGATATATCCTCAAACGTGAAAGTATTTAAACGATTATATTCGATACGCTTGATTAGGTAACATTTAGATGATAATTTAGAAAAATATGGTTTATATAGGATGTCACTAGAAAAGAGTTTAACACTACGACTACTAACTTGTAATATATTGTGTACAGAGTTAATAATAATTAAAGTGGTATGTTGAAAATAAATACATATATCTTTATCTGAATAATGGAAGTGAAATTTAAGTTAGTCCAAAGTACCTGTATATTTTCAATAATTGCAAAAATAAAATATCCGAAATTAATTTCTTAATTTTAATTTCTCTGGTAATTCTTGTAATTGATATTGTCCATCAGGAACCGTATCTTTCGTAGATAAATTCGATATTAGTTTAAAAAATATTTTGTTCTATAAAATAATTTTACTTTCACTTGTTTCATAAAATATTTCTTTCTACTACAAAGTATATAAATTATCCCTGCAATTTTTCTTTTCCATTTTTTATATTTTCATATACACGCCTTCCTTACGATCCTTTCAAAAAATTCTAAAGTACAAAAAAAAACAAGGAAAAATTTATATTTCGTTTTTCGTTAGATTTTAAACGATTTAGTGAAAAACGGCTTAACATCGAAACGCCATATGTGTAAATGCATCCGGGGAAGGTAACAACCTAATGCATTTTTCGAAGAGAACAGACCAGCAGATAGATTTATTCTTTCGCGAAAGAATACAATGATCTGACAGTTTTCTGAAAAGACGGAAATAGCACATCGTATATCCTCTTAGAAAGGAGTATATACAATGTAGCAGAATCGACGTGCTATACACTGCTCTTTTCCCACACGTTACGACGTGTTATTGTATATTTTGAGAAGAGACATTTCTCGCGAGAAAAAGATCCTTCTGCTTTCTTCTAGTAACGTACAATGTTCATTGACATTTATTGCCTCAAACAAAATTTTAATCAGATATGCAAGATATTAACCTTCTGTGCTATAATTTAATTATGCAAATTTGTACATTGAAAAAATATTTAATTATAATTATATATAACCACTACATATGTGGCACTACTACCACATGTATTTCATTCGTAATAAAATTATACAAAAATTTTAATTAGTCATTTAATCAAAATTTAATTTTGAAAATTGTAATTAGTCGTTATTTAATTAAAATTTAATTTTAAAAATTGTAATTAATCGTTATTTAATTAAAATTTAATTTAAAAAATTGTAATAAGACACTATAGATCTGTAACATTCGTTATAAAATTATATGCAAAAATTTTTGTATAATTTAACACAAGTTATACAAAAGAACAATGCTACTTAAGTTTATTGTTAAATCTTTCAATTTATATTAAAACACGTTACATATAATTTTAGTCGCATGATAGGTATTGATCGTCATGTAGTTTGCCATAGTGAGCTAGATTCGTAATTATAGCACAAGAGGTTAAATTAAATAACGAAAATTGTATGTTTCCCAAGGGGTTGGTTATCACAATGACACCATCTTTAACACATTCTCATCTCTTTATTTTCTTCGCTTGTTCTTAGCGTAATTTGACAATGTTCTAACTATCTTATGTACAGTATTACGAGAAAAATAACATTCTTGCTCTGTTAACGCTATGAAAATAGAGTACTCTGTACCGTTAGTCGTGTCATGGCCAACGAATTGCTATGTATAAAAAACGGAATCTATAACTTAGATCAACTCTTATGGATTAATTAGTCGTAATTGTCGAACAGAGAGAATGATCGAATATTTCAAGTGTACATCGAAACAAACCGATCGTATATAAAATGTGTAAAATTGCCTAGCTTTAATTGATTCGTTAATTGACTAAGTGATTAAAATGAGCGATAAAACGAATTTTGGGGAGAAGACTTGTCACTTGAAGTATTGAAATCTTTCCTCGATATGTTGGAGAAAGAGTGATTAAACGTCGATTAGTATAAAATTACCATCTACAGCAACTTTACGTAAACACTGCTAAAATTCTTTCTTTAACAAGTAACAGTAATATTTTCATAATAAATTTTTCATCGCAACATTTATCACACGACGTTATATAATGAGACATAGAACATCTTAAAATAAGATCTACCTCTTTTCCAATGGAAAAAAGAAATTCGAAAAATATTACGACGAAGTCTGATTCGAGTGAAAAAAATTCTTAAAATAATTCAAATATAAAAGAGTGTCATTTTCAACTTCAAATGCCATCGCATGATAATTAACGCATAGAAATAAATGTCGAATGTGTCGATTCCTTCTAGATCAATTCATTCTATAAACTTTTAATAGACCACGTTAGTCTTGTCTTTGCGTCTTTGTACAGGTCTATTTATGTAAGCTGCGTAAAATACAGGAAGGGAAAAAAAAATCAAATAAAATCGAAGGATTTTACACAGCAAACACGGTATGGTTTCGAACACGTGATATAGTACATTAATCGTCTAAAAATATCGAAACCACTATTTCCGTGAACTTCTATCCATCGAGGATCGATGGATGAAGACCGGTGTGACTTCTACTTATAAACCCTTTCTTTCCAAAATATTGACACAAATATCGATTATCGAGTAGAGTATAGAAACTCCACTGAGAACGAGTTAAACAGGAAACCTCGTCTCTAATTGGATAAAATTGTTCCTCGTTTTCGGTTTGCAAAACAATATGATTTTCCGCTATTCGAAGTAAACGCGCTAAGGATTCTACCTCGATCTGTGTTTCGACAACGACTACAATACCTAGAGACATTCGTTGCTCGTGTCCATTAACAGATATTGAGGAAATAGCGTTTACCCGTGAACAAAGCATCGGAGACTATTGTGGTCCTCGGATCTATCGATCGTCGATGCTTCGCGAGTACGTAGCTTCTTCACTGCAATAGTCATTCGCCTGTCGCGAGTTATCGTTCCAAGTATTAATCGGAAAAATCTGTAGCCAGTAAGTGGTCAAATTTCATTTGTAATTCATCGAAGCGAATCGTATAATCTCTCGCGATCTTATCGTAGTGTCTAATTTGCGAATTGCTGATCCTGACACAGTGCTCCGATTATATGTGAACAACTAACTCTGAGAGATCACTAAAACATGAGGAACCTATAGCTAAGTCTATAGGACCTATAGGTCTAGGTATAGGTCCTATAGGACCTATAATATGTACAGACCTTTGTGATCGGTTCTTTCATATCAGTGACCCAATAAGTAACTCTAAGAAAGTATTAAGAGACCAGGTCACAGAAGATTTTCGTCACACTGCATAATCTTAAATAGCTAATTTTAACAGGTCGTTGAAACACAAGGTAAGGATCCATTACACAAATCTCACAACAGAATCCTTCGTTTCAATATCCCTATCATAGATAGTCAACTCCAATAGGTCACTAACAATAAGGGACAACGATCACAAAAGTCTTTCGTTTCGCTCTTCGATTCATCATTAGCTAATTCTGTCAGATCACAAGAGAAAAAGCTCCAATCACAAAAGGATCACGATCCCAAAAATAGTCAAGAATCCATTGCAAGTAAATAGCTAACTCGGATCATTGAGAGACAACGATCACAAAAGACTTTTATCTAATTACTCGCTTCGCAAATAGCTAACTCAGACAGTTCGCTAAGATCCCGTGATCACGAAAGAATCGCAATGGAAGGACCCCTATGTTAAAAAACGTCTATCCGCGAGCTAGCACGTGAGAAGCATCGACGGCTGCAGCATCCTTTGGAAGCGACCAGAAGCGGACCGATTCTCGCCGTGGAGCAACGGCATGCTCTCCGAGTGCCCATAAAGATCAGGACACCCGATCCCGTGATCCTGGCATACGGCACCCTCGTGAAATCCGCAGCACCCCGACGAGTGTTGATCGTGAACGCCTCGACGAGACGTCTTCCAGCTTGATTGCTCGTGCCTGACCGTCGTCACGAGGCACGGAGACAGAAAGCCGGTGCTCGAGCAGCCTGTGGATCGTAAGTCAAACAGTTTTGCAACTGATCGAGCAAGAAACTCAGGGATTTCGACTGTAATCGTCGCTTAAATCGCAAGAATATTTGCAGCAGAGACGCTTAGTGCCCGTTAAGGTCTAGCGATGTGAGATGGTGAGAGTGTGTGCATCTTGGGTGTGCGCTGTGTTAGTGGAAAATGGATGTAACCTTCTCCTTCGTGTTAGAGAATGGATTTTCTGGATTTAGATAATAGAGGGTTTATTTGGAATAATAATAGAGAAGAGAGGTAAGCAGTGTAATACTTGTTTTGAGAATCGATTCTATTCACCAGAACGATGGAAATTTTGTCCCTTGGATTCGATTGGGCTTCTCCTTTCTTTGTTTGCTTGCAAAAATGTAGCAAATTTTGGAAAACAGGGTTGAGAAAATGGGTTGCGAAATTTTGGTTTAGAGGGATTATTTGTGAAGGTAGAAATTGAAAATTTCGTTATCATAAAAATAGAAAGTAGAAATTGAAAATTCTGTTATCATAAAAATAGAAAGTAGAAATTGAAATTGAATTGGTAGAAATTGAAAATTCTGTTATTGTAAAAATAGAAAGTAGAAATTAAAATTGAATTGGTTAAGATTGAAAATTCTGTTATCATAAAAATAGAAAATAGGAATTGAAATTAAAATAGTAAAAATTGAAAATTCTGTTATCATAAAAATACAAAGTAGGATCTGAAATTGAATTGGTAGAAATTAAAAATTCTGTTATCATACAAATAAAAAGTAAAAATTGAAATTGAATTGGTAGAAATTAAAAATTCTATTATAAAAATAGAAAGTAAAAATTGAAACTGAATTGTAGAAATTGAAAATTCTGTTATCATAAAAATAGAAAGTAGAAATTAGAATTGAATTGATAGAAATTAAAAATTCTGTTATTATAAAAATAGAAAGTAGAAATTGAAATTGAATTGGTAGAAACTGAAAATTCTATTATAAAAATCCTATCTTACAAGAAAATAGAAAAGACATAAAATATTCCACTTATGATACTTGAATAATGATCTATGAGTAATTTATATTTGATAATTGACAGGGTAGAGAAAGATAGAAGAGGAAACAAGATATTCCGTTTATGGTACTTGTATAATGATTTACGGATAACTTGCATTCGTGAATCGTACGAGAAGCACATAGTTGTTCAAACGTTTTTAATAAATAGTGATCAAATATAAGGTAAAAAGTGATGGAAAAGGAAAATGTAGAACCGAGGGAAAAACTTAAAAGTATTCGTAAATAGAAGCAGATAGGAAACCGATTCCATGTTTTTGATGTATAATATCGATTCTAAAAAAGAATATCGCTGCTTTTTATTAACACGTTCTATATTGAAAGCTGAACGTTCGAGTCAGTGGAACCAGTGTCTGACTCAAACTGGTTATTACTACTGCAGGCGTTCTACTCGACTGTCAGTGTTTCTCAAAACGAGGATTCTCGTGATAAACAATCTACAAATATCATATACAATACATTCGATCGTTATTAACACAAACATAAAATGTATCGTATTTACAACAGTGTATAAATAAAAATTAAATTCAAAATCGTGTCCTTAGTACCAGTTTCTTTCAAAAATTCTTCTGCAAACAGAACTACGTTCTACTTCATAATTAGATTAATTAAACTCTTCGAGAAGTATAATATAATTAGGTTCGTTCCAATTGCATCCTTAATACGTGGAAACAGAAAATTGGAAGAAAAATAGAGGAATTACCTCTATGAGAAAGTAAACACTGACTATGAATAGCGCATAATGGATGACAGAGTTGTCGTCATATCGCAACGAGCCGAGGCGTAATTAAACTGTCAACACAGGGTGCAATAAGTAATTAATTGTTGCAAGGCTGCATTGTCATGATTAATTCGAATTACTGTGTTAGCCTTCGTTAGAGATGAATGAATTTTAAAAAATAAACAACGTGAACACATATTCCACGAGAGACATTGAATTATCGATCTTGCCAAATGATGTATCGACGTTGAAGGACAAAAACAACCCTTCCAAAAGCAAAACCAAAAATGCAAAAAGCATCAAGGAATGTTATTTCACCTAATATCTATTTTATGTACAAAAAAGTCTCCTAATTTCTGCTAAAGAAGAATCACTTAACACTAAAATTATTTATCTCTGATATCTGTATTAATATCTTTTAATATCTTTAAATAAAGTATATATAATTAATAATTAAAATGGCACGATAAAAATATATAGATATATATGCAATTACTATACTTGATAATTCTAGTGTTAACAATAGCTTCTCCTCGTTTATAAAAATTAAATTTTCATATTTAGCAAGTAATTCCAGACATCATCCATTATTACAGGGGGTGATTAGTATGCCAGGCTGACTTTGTTAAATGCATCGATGCAAAAATATAGCATGCACAAGGAATCAATGCAATTCTGTGACGTACACGTGTAGAAGCATGCAACGAATTTCAACAAGCTATGCAGTGTCAAGAAATAAAAATGAAAAAGATTTGAAAAATTTGTAAAAGAAAGAAACGAAATGAAGAGTGACAGTGTCTGAGCAAAGTGTGCAGAGACATAATTTCTCGAAATATTGAATTTGCGTTACCAAGTGTTCTGTCCCCCTCGACAGCAGACGGATTCGTGTTTTATTTTATCCGAAAAGCTTTCCGTGGAAAGTTTCAACCGCCTTCGTGAAAAGAGTTTACAAACCGACACGCACGTGTTTCGATACCACATGGAGAAACAAACTCTGTTAGTTAGATGTGAATAATGAACAAATACCTGTTTACCGACCATTCTGACAAGCAGCTTTATCCCCTACGTTCCCACTAACACTGGTATTCTGCTCTTCGTCCTTCACGAATTTTATCAGGAACATAGTGAGTGCGCCCACTATTGGTGGGATGCCGGCTAAGAAAAATGGCAGATCATAGCTACCTACATAAACAGAGAAACAACATAATTAAACCATATACATATTTCTGTAAATAGGAAAAAATAATTTAATACAATCAATTATCCCAAAAAGCAGATAATTATTTTATGTGGGATTTATTCCATTGTCATATTATTATTATACTTTTTACATTATCTTCAATTATTTTCTAAGATAAAACGGTCAATTATAATACCAATTGTTTAATAAAAAATTTATTCCACTCGTATTAAATTATTCCCCAATAAAAGTTTTAAAAATTCAATGGAAAATAATAATATTATATACAGAGTTATATAAATTGTATATAAAGCATATAAATACTTTATTATATATTATTACGTTACATTGCTATGTGAATAGTTTGTATGTATATATAATTGTTGTATTATGTAAATACCAAATAAGCTATTAGGGAACACAATGTGAAAATTTAAATTATTAATTTATAAGAATTATTAATTCGCGATATTCTTTCATAAAGCGAATAGTTCAATTTGAGAATTGAAAATAAGGGTGAAGAGATCAATAGTAATGGATGTGAGTCGATTAATCGATATAATTACCGGTATGGTCATACAGGAGACCAGCAATGGGAGGTCCTACAGTCAAAGGTATAGAACACATGCCTAACAGAAATCCAATGGCTTGTGTCGCCCCTTCCCGACCGCATATATCGAACGCAATGGGGCCCAAAAGGGATATGAAGCAACCGTCGAATAACCCCATGGCCAAAGAAATCAGCAGCAACACCATGAACGAAGGTGTCACTGGGAGAAGCATTGTAAGAATACCAATGCTAAGGAACGATATCTGAAAACAGAAAGGTAAACACATTTATTAAACACCTGACAAATTCTATAGTAATCGAAAAGAATAATAAATTCGATTAAAAGAGAACTTCCATTTACAATGGAGCAATTCACTGCACAAATTGATTAACTCCATAAAACAAAAAGTGGAGAAATGCAATGAAATAATGTACATTGTTTTTTAAAATTCCTTTTATAATTTAAATCGAAATAAATATCGTAGAATGCATAAATACAAATGTAACTTTCATCTAACGGTATATAAAATTTATAAGAAAAAATAGCCAAAAGGTAATCGTTAGCAATGTTACCATTTTTATGTTACTGGAAGAGTTAATCGATTAGGCAAGTGAAAAAAGTAGTAAATTTAAATTTGACTAAATTTTACTTAAATTCTGATAAGACGGCACTGAAAAATTCACCGTTATCATTCATGGCTTGCTAGTGCATTTGAGTTGCATTATTGCAACGATTTACATTACAGTACGGAGTTGATCAAAATGATCTTTGAAATAAATTATTTATTATTCGGTGGCCAAAAAATTTTGGTCGTTTAATGGTGTTAATCTTAATTATCAGGGAAAGTTATTATAAATATAAAAAGTTACGACTATACCAAGTGACTCTTAAATTTAAGATTTTTCAAAAAGTGGAGTTAATCGATTTGTGCAGTGAACTGCTCGATTCTTCGTCTCAAAAAATTCTAGTACCAACTTTATAATCAAATAATTCTACAATAAACTTATCATCATTGAGGAATATGACGAACATATTTTTTCTATCGTATTAAAACGGAAAGAAAAATAAGAATTTCTTGCATCTTTATGAAAATAGGAAATTTATAAAATAGAGTATAGGAAGGGTTTATGGCGTGCAAATGATTCACACTGACTTACCTGTTGCAACAATATTCTGTTCACCCTAGGTAAGTCGGCGATGTAGCCGAAGAGGAGACGCCCGATACCGGAAGTGATGCCGATGCACATGATCGGTAGCTTGCCATCCGCGTCCTTGAACACCGTCTCGACGAATTTCCCTATGTGAACATACGGGACGAAGTACCTGGAATAAGTTCCCATTGATGTGAAAGGACGTGTCACTTAACACCCGACGGTTTACACGCTTTCGCCGCGGTTGTTTCTTTCCACCGTGTCTTGGATTACGCGCTCGTGTAACTTGATTGCCGTTGGGAAACGTGCTTCCTTTCGCGACCACATTTGCTAACCGACATGTTGCCGGTTTCCGCCTAGGCTGAAATTCAACTGACAGCCACTCGATGGATTCAATGTTAACCAGCGGTCGCGTATCGGTAATGAAAATCAACGGGTTAGCACTCTGTAACGTTATAGTGGTGGTTTAGAGCAGGCTTTCGCGCTAATACTACTGCTATGTATTTTACCATTGCGATTTCAGTGTGCGAGTATTTTACGCGTATATCTTCGAATTTCGTATTAATAATAATTTTATTTCGTTATTATTTTTATTTTATCGTTACAGTAGCTGAGAATTATTAATTCAGAAATTGTTGGAAATTATTAGACGTTGTTAGGAATTATCGAGATATTATTATTTATTTATCTAGGAATTATTAGGAATAAAACAAAATCAAATAGGATGAATATGTTTATAAGTAATATAGTTAGAGAAAAGGAAATGTATATATTTCACAGAATTTGTTTCCAAGTTTGAATACTACTTGGAATAATTGTAAATTTCTAGTCCTCTAATTAAGGCTAATCGTTTATGGTTCCATTATTATTATTATCGTATCGTTATAGTAGCTAGGAATTATTAATTCAGAAATTGTTGGAAATTATTAAGAATCGTTAGGAATTATCGAGAGTTATTTATTTATCTAAGAATTATTAAAAATAAAATGAAATCAAATAGGATGAACGTTTATAAGTAATATAGATAGAGGAAAAAGGAAATGTATATATTTCAGAGGACTCTTTCCAAATTTGAATACTACTTGGAATAATTGTAAATTTCTAGTTCTCTAATTAAGGCTAATCGTTTATGGTTCCATTATTATTTTTATCGTATCGTTATAGTAGCTGGGAATTATTAATTCAGAAATTATTGGAAATTATTAGGAATCGTTAGGAACTATCGAGAGTTATTTATTTATCTAAGAATTATTAGGAATAAAAGAAAATCAAATAGGATGAATATGTTGTAATATAGATAGAGGAAAAAGGAAATGTATATATTTCAGAGGATTTTTTCCAAATTTGAATATTACTTAGAATAATTGTAAATTTCTAGTTCTCTAATCAAGGCTAATCGTTTATGGTTCCATTATTATTATTATCGTATCGTTATAGTAGCTAGGAATTATTAATTCAGAAATTGTTAAAAATTATTAGGAGTTGTTAGAAATTATCGAGACATTATTATTTATTTATCTAGGAATTATTAGGAATAAAACAAAATCAAATAGGATGAATATGTTTATAAGTACTATAGACAGAGAAAAGGGGAAATGTATATATTTCAGAGGATTTTTTCCGAATTTGAATACTACTTGGAATAATTGTAAATTTCTAGTCCTCAAATTAAGGCTAATCGTTTATGGTTCCATTATTATTTTTATCGTATCGTTATAGTAGCTAGGAATTATTAATTCAGAAATTATTGGAAATTATTAGGAGTTGTTAGGAATTATCACGACATTATTATTTATTTATCTAGGAATTATTAGGAATAAAATAAAATCAAATAGGATGAATATGTTTATAAGTAATATAGATAGAGAAAAAGGGAAATGTATA
Source organism: Eufriesea mexicana (assembly GCF_001483705.2). NCBI lineage: Eukaryota > Metazoa > Arthropoda > Insecta > Hymenoptera > Apidae > Eufriesea > Eufriesea mexicana. The sequence continues at coordinate 149,943 of NW_016908213.1, read as the reverse complement.
TATTTCAGAGGATTTTTCCCGAATTTGAATACTACTTGGAATAATTGTAAATTTCTAGTTCTCAAATTAAGGCTAATCGTTTATGCTATTTCACCGTTCTTTGCTTCGCGAGCAGGGAAAATTCCGGTTACACAAGGCTAAGAACGAAAAGAATGGAACCGCAACGAGGGACACGCGAGCTGTCAAGCTGATCATGATCGCTGCTTATGTTACAGCGAAAGCGTTCATACGTGTTACGATAATTAATCGAGGTGATACTAACCCGAACAGAGCGAGGGGAATAGAGCTAGCCCATACCACGTAACGTTTTTTCCTCCAAATCGAGACATTCACCACTTGCCTCAGACAAGTTTTCAAGTTCGATTTGGATTTCAGTTTGTCCCGTGGCACTGAGTTTACTGAAACAATCGTGGTAAGACGAATAATGAGACTACTTAATCCTAGAATTTCTATCAAAACTACAATTCCTCGAATTTTGTTGAAAAAGTAAAAAACAAAATATTGTTCTCGTGTGAATAATTCTCAAAAAATTATTTATTCCTCGTAAATCATTTACTAGAATCCATGAATGAATAAGTTAAAAATTAGAACCATTTTCTTTATATAAATAATCCTCAAAAATTACTTATTTACTAAATAATAATACATAACATATAATTCATTAAATTTGAATTCACAAATCAAAAAATTAAAAGTTAGAACAATTTCCTTTATATAAATAATTCTCAAGAAAATTATTTATTTACTGGATAATAATACATAACATATAATTCGTCAAATTCACAAATAAAAAAATTTAAAATTAGAACCATTTCCTTTATATAAATAATTCTCAAAAAATTACTTATTTATTGGATAATAATACGTAACATATAATTCGTCAAATTCGAATTCACAAATAAAAGAATTAAAAATTAGAACTATTTTCTTCATATAAATAATCCTCGAAAAATTACTTACTTGCAGTATAATAATAAATAACATATAATTCGTCAAATTGGAATTCACAAATCAAAAAATTAAAAATAAGAACCATTTTATCAACATATAATAAAAAATTGCCAAAATATTGTTTATTATTTACATTTCTGCCTTTCATGCTCGAAAAAGCAATTCCCAACAAACGAATAAAAATAAATTTCCCCAACTACTCGGTAAATAAAAAGCAGACAAAATTCCAACTAAAAACTCTCGTTACAAAAATGTTTTACTTTTCGCCAGTGGAAACAAATAAAAATAAAGGCAAATTAAAAGAATAATACAAAGCTTTGCGGAAAATACAAATGCAAGAGTGTCCGTTCAAAATGGAAGCAGGATAAAACTCACGTGGAATCGGCTTGAAGAGTATGGCGCACGCCATAACGACCGCGGTGAGCATGGCCAGGAACCTGAGAGTCCCTTCGAGTCCGAAACGACGAAGTATGACTTCTATCAGGTACGGCATAAGGGTTGTAAATACGGAGCTTCCAGCCGTGACGATTCCATTGACCAAGCCCAAGTATCTCTTAAAATAATGGCCCAGGATCGCTAGACTCGGCGTGTAGGCAAGACTCGCGCCAAGTCCGTACATCACTCCGTAGGTCAAATAGAGTAATGTCACCTGAAGCACAGCGATTCTAGAAATAACTCGAGTCGGTTATGACAACGCGAATGCCATGCTCTAACATCGAGGATAATGATTCTTCGTGAAAATCGTTCCGCCGCCTTCGTTTACACCTACCCTATTTGGGTTAACTTGGCCTAACGATATTCGATTTTATCACGTCGTTACGCGTGTCTAATCTCGTTATGGTACCTTGCTAAGCAGTAAATTATTCTCTCTGACAATGTGGACACGAGGGGACGTCAGTTGTACACGTAGAACGTGGTCGAAAGTATTTTGCTAGGTGAAAGATGGTTCCTTGTGCACAGATAAAGCAAAATTCGTGGCAAAATTTATGCGTCTTTCGGGTTCACGCGCAAAAATACGATCTTCGTGCGAAAAATCTAATAGTTGAAAATATTTAGACACCGAGGTACGTTTCGGTAAATTGATCTACAGGGTGTGCAGGAAATAGTGAGAAATATAGGAATTTTAGTGACGTATTTTACTTTGGTCAAAGATAAACACAGATTAGACAGCCATAGCGACATTTTGTCTTTTTTAGGAACTACGAAATTTTTATTCGCCTCGTAATTTTATACGAAGAGCACTTTATATGAAGAATTACGAGTATTTTCGATATTTTGTTCCTTTGATGGATGTAAATCGTGATACTGTGAAAATTGGAGGCCTATTTCCTAGACACCCTGTATATCTCGATTATTTGTGAAACAAGTAACTTATAAAGCAAAATATTGTCGATTAATTTCCAAATCAATATTAATCGATGATTTTTGGAAAAAAATATATTCCACGTAATTCCATAATTTATTTTTGCATAAGAAAGTACATTTTTGTAAAATATTTTCGACCATACAGTCTATTAGACACAAATTCCGATTATTTTGGGTCATTTCAAGAACAGAAAATGAAATATCTATTTAAACTATAAAATTCGGTATGAATTATTTAGATGATATGTAAAATAATCTTTTGAACAAATAAATACAACGATTCAGAATAATTTGTAAGCATAGACAATGAGGACAACAAAATCGAAAAAGGAAACATAAGAGATCATTAAAAAATAAGAATATTACTTATATTATTTAATAGTTAATATCTTATATATTATATTAATGAAACGTTAACTTAGTATCTATTATTAATCGTCTCTAGTAATTATCTCCGTTAAGGATTAATAAAAATAACGTAATTTTAAATAAATTGATATATTAACACTCGTTAGATTATATGCAAAATAAATAGAACAAATCCAGAGAAGTTATTTCGTGAAATGTATGTAATAAAAATAAATGAAAAAAAAAAGAAAGATTTACCTTGCTAGACAATATGGAGGATAGAAACATGCCACCGGAAGCAAGAGCACCACCCAAAAATGTGGTCGTCTGAATCCCAATTTTATCGGTGAGAATGCCAGAAATCGGCGATAAAAAGAACGTGGTACCAATGGTTAACGACCCTACCAAGGCTGAAACAAAGGCACGACCGCTTTCGACAATTTCTGACAATTTCTGACAATTTCGACAATTGATCTGCGGCAATTTGTCTAATACTACTGCTAACGTGTACGTGGAATCGTACCAAAGTTCACTGGAACGTTCCACTGTTCGATATCGTTTTTTCGAAAAAACGCACTTCTCTAATTCTTCTTGCGTATAATCAGCGATAAAAGTTAAGGAGCAAAGTAGTTATTCGAGAAATTTGATGTACAAATATAAACGATACCGTCTTATATAGTGTAAGATATAAATGAAAATGTGGCTCGTGTGATAAATGTACATATATAATATGTTATTAATTTTTAAATAAATATTTGCAAGGACCAGATCTATAGTAAAGTATCAGATAGAGTTTAAAAAGATATCTGATGCAAAAATTGGAAAATATTGCGATGTTTACGATATTTTATAAGACCATGTGATTTTATAACAATTTTTAAAAGGTTTTACAAATTTTTTAAAGTTAAAAATGAAATTATTTAATGCAAAAATTGGAAAATATCGCGATCTTTACGATATTTTGTAAGACCATGTGATTTTGTAACAATTTTTAAAAGTATAAAACAATTTTTTTAAATTAAAAATGAAAGATACTTACGCTTCCATGTTTTTCGTAAAAATAATTATACAATTTAAAAATGTAGAAATGTTTGTGAAAATGTATGATGATTCTATAATATTTTAAATGTATAGGATATTATTTACTCGTACTATTTTCATTTTCGATCTATGTATCTCAAAAAACGAACATCCCTAAACAACTACTTTGCTTTTTAAGTTTCGCCAGTAGATACGTGCTATTATTTCACAAAATTTAAATTGTATTTCACAAAAAGCAACACAGATAAGAAAAAAAATGTAACAAGTTATGACAACGCACTTTTTTTTATATGTATTAATTCACGTTCGAAATGACTTTCTCGTGTAGTACTGTTATCTCGTCATGTTGTTTTTATTTTTGATCGATGTATCTCAAAAAGCGAAAAAAGTACGGAATATGGAATAAAAAATATGAAATAATTTCTAAACGATTACCTTGTTTCTTTCGTTGATAAATAAATACGATATATATTATTATTATTTTATGAAATATAAATTATACTTCGTAGAAAAGCATACGTATTTACAAGAAACGCTATAACGAATTACATTTTGCGTTTTACATTCGCTTTTTCGTAAAAATTAATTCTCGTTCGAAATTTTTCCTGTAGTACACGTGTAAGTGTATACGTACACGTATCGCGACACGTGTTGTAATCCCATTTGCGAAGAAGAGGATCAAAAGGAAACAGAATACAAAACGTTACAAAAAAGGCGTTGTATGTATAATAGAATATTCAGATAGCAGAATGTCCCGATAGTGGAATATTCGGGGGATGGAAATTCTGATAACAGAAGTTCTATGATGCTATCGATATGCGACGGCACGTTTACTTTGATCTTGATATTGGTTAGTAACTTCGGGGTCTGGTAACTTTCTACTAACTTTTATGCATCTCGACAAAACGCATTTTTAGTATAATACGATAAAGGTAAACAAATCTTCTCGTTCGACGAGAAAAATGAACCGATATTATCGAGGAAAGAAAAATCAAAAATAAATGTACATATACACGTTGTGTAAAGAAAAATATTCGAACACACATACGTAAGTACATTCCTGCACACTCCCATTCTCCTATCACTAGCATAAGTACCGTATTCTGCATTTATTAATAATAAATTATTATTTATTAAATAAAATTATTAACAATATTATTAAATAATATTATTAGATATTATTATTAATGATAATAAATTTAGCACAGAATTACTAATTAATATGATCATTAATAACAAGCAATTGAATACATTAATATAAAGAGTCTAATCTATCACGAAATAACCAACTATACATTCGACACACGCTAAGAAGTAACCAAACTTAACCAAACTTACGTACTTACATTCCTGCATACTCTTATTCTCCTATCACTACCATAAGTACCGTATTCTGCATTGACTATAATACTTAACTGACCAATATAGAACGTATTATATTAATTAATATAATTATCATTGTAGCTATATTAATAATATTAATAATCACAATAATAATATATTTATAAAATTATTAACAATATTATTAAATAATAATATATTACTAGATATTATTATTAACGATAATAAATTTAGCACAGAATTACTAATTAATAAAATTATTATTATTTATTAAATAACATTATGAATTAGCACAGAATTACTGATCAATATTATCATTAATAACAACGAATCGAATACATTAATATAAAGAGTCTAATCTATCACGAAATAACCAACTATACATTCGTCACGCGCTTGGAACTAAATTTAACGCGTTTCAATGTACAGTCTACGTAAAAACGAATAACTTTATTGCGTCAGAAATAAACGTACAATGACTAACTAAATATTAAATGCCTTCTCGACGCACAATTCTCCATAATTGAATCGTAGCGCGGGGAATTAATTAATGCTGTTATTATTAAAATTAATAAATTCGGTATTATGAATCTTCCATTATCATTATTATTATGACACGTGCTAATAACGATAGTAAATCCAAGATAACAACACCAGGCTTGAGTCCATTATATAACACGAACATCCAACACGAGGACTGTAAAAATCAAATTATACGCGGGTTCCAATATTTCCCGTTATACCCCGGGAAAATCTCGAAGTACGTCGAATTGGAGCAAGATGGAACTGCACGCGCAACGACATCGGCCAAAGAACGCGAATAAATATGGCGCCGATAATAGAAGCACGAGAGCACCGTCATATATCCGATCTTAGATGTCGTTCAGAGTTCGTATTGTTTAGTAAAGACCTAGTTCTACTTTATAGAGTAACTACCCCTAGATTAATATTATTTGACCCTCGTTACTATTAATGCCCATGTAATTGTCGATTAATTCAGATCCAGGTTGTCCGGGGCATTGACTCCGCGGATGATTAGCCTGATCGATCGGTTTAATTGATACGCAACCCGATGTAATTATTCCATGCTTCACTAAACGCTGATTAAATCTTAGGACACGCGGCTATTCGCGGAATGCACTTTTAGAAACGGGCAATTTAGGCCACGCACTGATTAGCCGTATTCTTATTGGAACGTGCGCTGATCGGCTCGTCCCCGTCCCAACTTGCTCGTTAACACGTTGACTGCCAAGTACAAGGTATCTCGTAGGTTGTTTCCTTGCCCAGAACGCCTACTACGAGTTATCTCGTCCCTTCGTTATTTGCCAGATTTGTACAGCTACGAGGAAACCCGTGATATAACTGTAGTATAATTCAAGAGGAAAAGGTTTATACGAGTTTATTCGCGCGGAATAACATTTTCAGGGTTTGGGATCATTTTTAAGGCAACCTTGCACGCCAACTGCGAAATAATTTGTAACATAACCTAAACATAACCTAATCTGAAAAAACCCGGATCTAACTTACAATTAGCCTGATGCGCCCTATTTTACCTAATCTAAACACAGCAGAGCAAAGTAGATCGCAGGAAAGCATAGCAGAGCACTACATAGCGCCGAATTCCATCGAATAACAATTTTTAAGGTTTTTGATTATTACTATTGTAGCGATCAAGTTCTTACCCTCGCCAATAGATGGATTCCTACTTGAAGGAGGTTCGAGGACTTTCTCGCAAGTCCTCGGTGAAGCCTTGACCTTCCTTAAATAAAAATTCCTATGCCGTCTAAGTATCCTGGCCTAAGTCAAGGCCTGCTAGAATTTCGTAATTTCTAGATTGCTCTTGCTTACCAGTAATGTGTAATATAATCTTGAAATAAATAAAAATATATATACCCCATCTAACTCCTCGTCCCTCATCCCCCTCTACTCCTATTTATTTATTTATTTATCTATTTAATTATTTATCTAGACCACTCCCTGTACCTTACCCACTTAAAACCAAAAGCTGTATAGTTTTCGTGCCTTCCTATACATAGGCAAGCACGCATGCTAATATAAGATAGTTCTTAAGTCTATATTATCCTATATCCATCGATCTTATAGTCTAAGTTTTCATTTGTAACTCCTTTGTACGTTTTAGTTATTTTATATGTATATTATTGTATCTAGCTTCTGACACATTAAACGTGTGTTAAATTGGAAAAAAGAATTGGAAAAATGGCTTGCTAGAAGAAAGCCTTACTGATGAGTCCACTAGCTAGCCTAGGACGAAACGCATCCCTTCCTTTTCCTGTCGTCCTTCTAACCTGCTACCCTATCAATAGCAACGACGACCACGGGGATACCACTAGGCCAGCACCATAGGACACCAGTCCACCATCATAAGGAACCGCAAGAGCCGAGACAAAGAAAACAAGAGACACCACACTTCGTAAGAAGAGCTCCATTGGAACGCATCAAGGATAGTTGTGACCAGAAGATTTTTAATTAAATATATAAACCCCATGAGAGGATCCCCACACTATGTACTATAAATAAAGTTTTATAGTAATATAACATGATTAAATCAAATTGGCTTCTTAAAATGGTGAAAAGTTGCGTGGCAGTCAACGTGTTCATTCGACCTACAAATGGGTACTAATGTAGCTATCTACTAAGTGTAGATGCATTTCGTTCTTGCTCTCTATTAGCCAAGCAAACAAGGGATATGTGCTTCTGTCCTTTCCTTTTCGTAGTTGATCGTGATCAGTCGTGTCACGTACACTCCGGCTCATAAGTAACGGGGCTTGCTTCGAGTGTTAGTATACTGGTACTTAACAGTGGATTAGTAGTAGGGTATTAAAAACAGATTGGGAGACTAATCGTTTAGCAGAAGTTCAAGGAATGTTGCTAAAGGAATGTAATATTTAACCTTTTGTGCTTGTTTGATTTATTCTAGAGGACAACGTGAATCGAGGAGAAGATTACTGGTATTTGCACGGGGTAAAATTGTACAAGTTCGAAATTGTTGTAGATGGATGTTAATTAATATATCAAATTTATAATTACTCAACGATGCATGGAATATCGAAGTAAAATAATTCTATGTCTTAATTTGCATATGATTTCTCATTTACCATTTTAAAAATATCGTCGACTCTATGATAGAAAATTTTCGAATTACTATTTTTTTTAAAAAATACGAAAAAATCGCCGAGTGCAAAGAGATAATTTTTTGGGTACAAAGGGTTAAATATTTTTTTGTGTGGAAAAAGATTAACCCCTTGGCTACTATGGGCGCCTATAGGCGTTTAGAAATTTTGCGTTTGTGACACGGAGGACGCCTATGGGCGCTTAGAAATTTTACATTTGTGACACATAGGACGCTTATAGACGCTTAGAAATTTTGCGTTTGTGACACGCAGGGCACCTATAGGCACTCGACGTAGTTTGGCTTTCTGACACGGAGGGCGCTTGTTTTCACAAAAATGGCGCACATCGTAACTCAATTCCTGCCGTATGGTACGGCTGCTGCGTATCAAAATCTGCCGTAGTCAAGGGGTTAATATGTAGAACAAAATTTTTATATTCATACCGAATGATTCTAAACATATTTTGAAAATTTGGCAAACTATGATATTTCATTCTTATGTCGAATATTTAAAATTCTCTACACTGTTTTGTGTATGAAATTTTGAGGAAATTTTCAGATAAATATTGTTCAAATAAAATGATTCGTTTCGGTGCTATAATATTTTATTTGAAGATATTCATTTTTTGGACGCAAGGGGTTAAATATTTTTCACGTGAAAAGAGAATAACATGTAAAATAAAATTTTATATTCATACCGAATGATTCTAAATGCATTTTGAAAATTTGGCAAACTATGATAGTTCATCCTTATGTCGAATAATTAAAATTCCCTGCTCTGTTCTGTGTATGAAATAACAGTATATCCTATAATGAATCATACGTGTTAAAATCTAAAAAATCGATATACGATGAACACGTAAACACTTGTAGAAAGTGTAAACAATGCGTGATATAAAGGATATTATTATTATATAAATATCTATAGATAACCTTCGTACAACGCGGTATTTATAACATGCGGTTTCGATATAACATGATTCATAAATTGTATCCAGTTCTCACATATCATCGGGTGTCCATTACGTATTCACATAAACCGTCAATTTTATGTATAATTTATAATTCTATTAATTTTTCGTTTCGCGATATATCGTACATTTTCATGCAAATTGATAATTGAAATAAATAAACAAACAAACGAATTTTCTCTGAGAAATCATTTTTCGATCTCAACATATATTTTTTTAATAAAAAGAAAAGATTCGAGTGGAATTAAATAGCTTCGACTTGTGAACGGCTGAGGAATTATAAATATCCTGGTATTTGTCATTGTGTCCGTAATGAATCAGTTTATGTATACGGAATAAAGAATGGAAAGAACGATTGATTAAGTTCGCGTGCCTTTTACTTTTAAAGTCAACGAGCGAAATCGTAAATTTATTAGCTCCATAAATAGTCGTCGAGATAAGCAATGAGTTTAGCATGCGTCTTTCATCTTGAGGTAATACGCATTTGCACGCGGATTGCTAATTAAAAGTTAGGAGATATTAAGCATTCGGTGAGAAAATTGCTAAATAATCGTGTAATTTATAACAATAAGCAATAAGACAATAAATCGTTTGGTAATAAATCGATAAATCATTGTACATAAACGTAGAGCCGAGAAGCTTTTATTTATCATAATTCCGATATTTTTATTCAATAAGAGAGAGAGATATTTAAGAAAAGTAAAAAAGAGATTGTCTGAATGAAACCCAGACAGTTCAAAGATCCATCAATAAAACTATTACAAAGATACCGCGCTATCGGCAGAAAAATGGGTAAATATTAAAAATGGTGAGATAACACGGTTCATTGACTGCACCGCGAGTGCTTGGGATAATGATTGTCTGCGATAAAAAGAAAACCACGATTTTCCGTATTCTCCAATAAATTATCATCTTAGCTCTGTTTACGTTTATCGTTTGGTATGAAATTCAAACGGGGCAACAAATCACTTTACGAACATATTGAAGACATAAACATATAAACATATGTTTAATTAATTAATAACAATAATATAAACATATGTTTAATTGTCAATTGGAAATAGTATTGTTTTCTATTTAGTATTTTCTAATTTATTAATGCCTTTACGAATTTATGTAGAGCCATGTATAATGGAATTTTAAAAAATACCAATTTCTTTGTAATTTTAATCGCGATGCGATTATCAGTTATAAATCGATAATATAATAATTAGGATTGGAATTAAAATAACGTTAACGTAGCATCGTGTATTTTCGTCCAATTAATGCGAGAAACTTTCGATGTGATAGCATAATCCTTTGTAAGTCCGACAATGAGCCTATTAGGTAGAATTTCGTCTCGTTCGTGAATTACTTAACGTAGCGAGTAGAATATTTCTATAGTATTCTTACTGGGTACAATTCGCGTATAATTGCACAGAAATCCTCCAGACATTCGAAGATAAAGACATACATTGAGGAATATCAAAAGCTATATCATAAGCTACAACGCAATTCAATTTTCCTGCATTTTAATTAGAATTTTAATATAAGTATAATTTAATGTAGCTCTCCAGCAATTGATATAATTATCAATGTTTTATAAAATACATTTCAAGAAACTCATTTTATGAAAGACGTAAGAATACTCGAAATCCTATATTAGGTACACAATCAGTAATTATAAATAAAAAAGATTGTATTATATTTTAATTATAATTTTGATATAAATACAACTATCAATTTTTGCAAGATACTTAAAAGATATTTTATTCTATAAGAAATGAAGAAAAATTAGAATTTCATATAATTAATAATTCTAATGATTCTATATAATTAATAATTACGATACAAGTAAAACTGAAATCAGGTTTCCTTTTTTATTTTATTATTCAAAATATGAATCTTTTACTTTAAATGTCTCAACTTTCGCTCTAGATTTAAAACACAAGCAGTTAAACGGGTCTTAAACCTCATTCTACTCATAACTTTAATAGAAACGGTCAAGCAAACGCACTATCAGTGCCAACTAAACTCTTGCCCGAACTTACGAACGACAATGTACGTCTTTTATCGAATGTCTTATCAGTAAGGCAAAGGCTGAGTCAGGGAACATTCGTCGAGTGAATGTCCTTAGTTACGCAACTGGTATTTATTCTTTTTTCAACATATATCGATGTTCAAACAAATAGTAAGTAGCAGCTGCGCATAGCTTTATCTCTTCCTCGTCTACAGTACACATATTCCTCCCACTAACATAAATATTCGAACATTTTATCAGGTTCGAATCTTTAACGAAATGTGACATAATAGAACAATAAATTATACTATTTAACAGAGTCTCATATCACTTGTTCCAGTCTATATACCACCTTTAATAACCGGAATGTTTAATTAGAAATTATATATTAGCAGAATAAGTCGCTTATAACGTAATAATTTAGTTGTAGTCAAAAGAGGGTACGACTGAACAAAATTTATATATCACTCAAAATAGTCTTCCAATAAATATGAGTATTCGAACATGGTATATAACATTCTATACTTAATTCGAATCTTTGCTGAGAAATGATATGTTAGAATAATCAATTGCAATCCTAATTTAAGTATAGTCTAACAATTGCAATTCTAAGTTAGGTATAGTCTAGTAATTGTAATCCTAAGTTAGGTGTAGTCTAGCAATTGCAATTCTAAATTAGATATGGCCTAACAATTGCAATCTTAAGTTAGGTATAGTCTAATAATTGCAATTCTAAGTCAGATATACTCTATCAATTGCAATTCTAAGTTAGGTATAGTCTAATAATTGCAATTCTAAGTCAGATATACTCTATCAATTGCAATTCTAAGTTAGGTATAGCCTAGCAATTGCAATCCTAAATTAAGTATAGTCTAACAATTGCAATCCTAAGTTACCTATAGTCTAATAATTGCAATTCTAAGTCAGATATACTCTATCAATTGCAATTCTAAGTTAGGTATAGCCTAGCAATTGCAATCCTAAATTAAGTATAGTCTAACAATTGCAATCCTAAGTTACCTATAGTCTAATAATTGCAATTCTAAGTCAGATATACTCTATCAATTGCAATTCTAAGTTAGGTATAGCCTAGCAATTGCAATCCTAAATTAAGTATAGTCTAACAATTGCAATCCTAAGTTACCTATAGTTTAAGAATTGCAATCCTAAGTTATATATACTCTAGCAATTGCAATCCTAAGTTAGGTATAGTCCAGCAATTGCAATCCTAAATTAAGTATAGTCCAACAATTGCAATCCTAAGTTACATATAGTCTAAGAATTGCAATCCTAAGTTAGATATAGTCTAGCAATTGCAATCCTAAGTTAAGTATAGTCTAACAATAGCAATCCTAAGTTAAGTATAGTCTAAGAATTGCAATCCTAAATTAGGTATACTCTAGCAAATTGTAATCCTAAGTTAGATATAGTCTAATAATTGCAATCCTAAGTTAGATATAGTGTAGCAATTGCAATCCTAAGTTAAGTATAGTCTAACAATAGCAATCCTAAGTTAAGTATAGTCTAATAATTGCAATCCTAAATTAAGTATACTCTAGCAATTGTAATCCTAAGTTAGATATAGTCTAATAATTGTAATTCTAGGTTAGATATACTCTAACAATTGCAATTCTAAGTTAGGTATAGTCTAGCAACTGCAATCCTAAATTAAGTATAGTCTAACAATTGCAATCCTAAGTTACCTATAGTCTAAGAATTGCAATCCTAAGTTAGATATAGTCTAGCAATTGCAATCCTAAGTTAAGTATAGTCTAACAATAGCAATCCTAAGTTAAGTATATTCTAATAATTGCAATCTTAAGTTAGGTATACTCTAGCAATTGCAATCCTAAGTTAGGTATAGTGTAACAATTGCACTCCAAAATTCTCATATCACTCGTTTCACTCCACGTATTCCCCTACAAACATAAATATTCGAACATATTACAACTCTCCTAATTAAAATTATCACAGCACTCTGCTCGCTACTCACACTCCTCTCAAAAACACAAATATTTGATCATTCTACCTACAGTGATTCACAAAAGTATTCGAATGCTATACAAATTTTAAGAGAACACTCTAACTCAAAAATTCCAATTTTAATAACTAGTGTACGTATAGCATAATGAGTTACTCATAGTGCAATTTCTTTTATTCGCATATATTACTTCACATTCGTGAAATCGTTACTCAAACTTACAAGCCGATCTCTGTTTTTTAAAATATAACTATACGAGATGAAAAACAACTTTCCGTATAAAAAATCTTTAACTTTTGCTACCCTGTCACTCCATAATAAAAATTTCTCCGCGCAAGATCCCGTTTAAAAATCAAAAATATTCTCAAATCTTGATTTTACCCCCTGAAACTCATTTTCCGCCAAGAAAATAATTACTGCGTGCATAACTAGTTACACTTCACGTGCACGCGAACTTGTAATTTATTAAAATCAGAATTTTTGTATTAGAAAATTCTGTTGAAATATAGAGATACTTTCGAATACTTTCGTGAGCTACTATACTTCGAATCCCGGGAGAAAATTACAACGTCATCTTACACGCAATCCAGCAACTATAATACAACTAAACTATCTTATACCCGCCACTCTATCACATAGCAATCGAACATAGAAACTCACCAGCTTTCGAAGACGCGGCCGTTTCTCCAGACTCCAAGAGCCTCTTCTGCAACTCCAGGTAGATCAACGAGTACGTGTTTATGACGCTGAAGAGTATACCATTGATGACGAAACTGCCTATCAGGATCATCCACGCCCGCAGTCCCCCATCCGGCGGAACAACCACGTTACGATCAGCATCCGGGTCCTTCCTCGTGACGTCTTCCTCGTCCTTATCGGTCCTCTTCGATTTCACGATCGACACGTCGATCTTCACCGACGAGTTCTTCCTCGGGTTACCCTCGGTACTCGAATTCGACGTCTCCTCCGGTCGTTGGGACTCCTGAGTGTCCCCGTTCAGAGGACGTCGATCGACAGCCTCGTCGACCACGTTGCGAACGTCCGCGGAATTCCTCTTCGACTCCGTGTTCTCCGTGATCGTCATTGTTCAGCTTCTCGAGTGGTTCCACCGCTGAACGTCCTGATCTGTGGAAAAAATCAAAGGAACGAAAAAGGTCAGAGGCTCTCAACGTGGACGGATTCTCTATATCTCTGAAGAGATCCACGTTAATCCACGACGTCCTCGGTCCTCTTAGAGATGGATGGAACGAAGGTGAGATTATTAAGAAATGGTTCGATAATGGATTAGAAAAGAGAGGGAAACGACGTGATGGCACATCGATGGGATTCTTGGGATTGCCTCGCGTGAAAGGGTGGAGAACGAATTTTAGCTAAGATTTAGCTACTGTGTGTGTGAGTGTTGGTTTTATATGTGCGAATGAGGTAGAATAAGCGAAACTCATTTGGAATGATATAAATATAGTATGTGCGAGTGCAGTCTGGTATGAATGATGTTTGAAAAATGTTTAGAAGAATTTGCTACAATAAAACAGTTATGTGAGAATCGTCGAAGAGGAAACATGGGTATGTAACGGTTAATAAGAGAGAGAGAGAGAGAGAGAAAGAGAGAGAAGAATTTTGTAGAAAGTGTCAATGAATTTTTTATTTAAAATAGTTTATTACGAGTTGTTTTCATTATTTAAATATTTTTAACTAAATATACTAATGCGTTAAGTGTTAAAAAATGTAGAAGATATTGGTGTCCATTTCTATCCATAATTTTCTATTTCTTAAATAAATTAACCCTTTGCACTCGAGAGGCGCCTCTCAGTCGCCATTTAATCACATTCTAATGATTGATGTTAATTAATATATCAAATCTCAAATTACTCAACGATGCATGGAATGTCGAGGTAAAATAATTCCATTTCTTATTTACCGTTTTAAAAATATCCTAGACTTTATGGCAGAAAGTCTTCGAATTACTAATTTTCGTCAACGAAGAAACCGCCGAGTGCAAACTATTAATATCGTGAAAAATTGTTTGATTAATTAAATTTGTCATAAAGATATAAATTTCTGTATAATTTCTATGTACAATATATTTTTCCTGTATAGAATGATCTGCAAGATGTAAAAAAAGTAGGTTTATCAGCCCCAATTGTAAGAACTATATTTCCATCCCTGAAATCAGTGTTTCACAACCACATTAGAGTAACGAACACTTCAAAATTAATTAATTCTTTGTGACTCACTATAATTGTTAGAACAAAATTTTTATTTACTCGAATGTCAGATAAAAAGAAATATTAATTAATTCTGATATTAATTTTCTATCTCTTAAACAAATTAATATCGTGGAAAATTGTTTGATGAATTAAATTTGTTATAAAGAAATAAATTTCTGTCTAATTTCTATGTACGACATATTTTTCCTGTATCGAATGATCTACAAGATCTCCATTTCTATCCACGCTATGCAGTTTACAACGTGGTCTGTAGAGGTCTATGTGATTTATTAATATTATTCACAGAAGTTAAGGAACAGAGTGTAATGATTTGTAGATTTTTGTGCATCATTCATCGAATGAGAATTCGTGTAACGATAGATAAGTTTGCCTTGTATAAATTCTTTTTTTAATATTAATTTATGTATCTCAAGGAATAAAGGTTTCAGAAAAATTTGCAAAACATTGTTCTGCTTTTTAAGTTTTCCATAGTATATAGTTAAGTATTCTATAATAATCGAAAGGTTAATTTGATAATACGTGGAAACTATTTTTCAGTATGGAAGTGACGAGTGTAAGTTCTTCTTTTTGGATTGAACATACTGATTTCTGATTTCATGATCTTTTCCTGATGAAGAAAAACAGAAAAGAAGAAAAAAGAAATATATACTGACAAATTGATTATATTACAAACAATGTGTATATTTTCAACTTCTTTTAAACTTCGCTTATAATTTTCGTTAATTATTATACAAATTTATTTTTAAATCCCAGTAGACAATTTTGTTATAAAATATTTTTAAACCACGAGACGTGTACGAGACGTCGTGTATGATAAATTCTTGTAAATGATATCAGACAATGCGCTGACGAAGGAATTAGGATGTCTCGTTCGTAATATAATAGTATAACACGTTTAACATGTAAGGTAGATAAAAAGTACTTTCTTATTTTATGCAGTGATAAATCAATTTACGTACGAAAGGAGTGACTATGAAATATTACTTTCTGCGGAAATTCCTGTATATCTTGACAATACTGTAATTCATTACAAAAGTACTCTTGTTGCCCTGAATTATCGTCTCGCTACGAGGAGTCACGTCAAAAGCACGTGTTGGCACATGCAAAACGAGATATTTAATCTTAAATCTTCCCGCAACTATTCGGCTCTCGCATAACTGCAAAATGAAATTACTTAGGTAACTAGAGTGACTTTTAATTTAAAGTATACAAACTCGTAATCAGGCGCGAATATCTCCTCAGTTCCGAAATAAATTTAATTTTTTCGTTTGTCAGGAAGATCTTAACTCGTGTACAGCTGATAATTCTTTGATTTATCTAATTTTAAAAATCGATTAAGCTAAATTTTTCGTAAAAGTAAATAATTTAAAATAAGGTAAAAATTCGTTAAAACAAGAAGAAGAATTGTAAATGGATAACTCCGACGAGAGTTGTTATCGCGTGTTGATAACAAATTTTTATAAATATTAGAGAGAATACAGTTTTCGAAAAAATATTTGATCTGCGTTTTCTTGATCGATAATAATCCATATATAGAGAATTATTAAAAATTTATCAAATTTATAAAATCTGACGATAAAAATTGAAAAACAAACGAGCCATATCCGTTACTGATTACTTTCTAATCGATACAATATCAAATCGGAAAAAATAAAGAGTCGTAAAATCTGTTTTAAAATATCAAGCACGTAAATAATTTCAAGAATCATAAAGCGACTGGGAATATTTTAATTAAAAAGAATCTAATCGATTTAACAGCGAAGGTTAACCTTTTACACTCTACTGGCGCCATTGCGAAAGCATTGATAATCTGCAATTTATTATTTAATTTCATTCTCATCGACGAAGCAAAAATGCGAGTAAATATCTCTAATTTCGTCTTTCTTGAATTCAAAATTTTATTTTTCAAAAATATCTCATCGCTAAAGTGCGTGTTAGAGTTACTCATGGATAGAAAGGATAAAAAATAAAAGAATTCTCGAACTGAAAACGATTAAAATATAAAATAAAATTAAAACGTTGATCCGCTCAATAAGAAAATGATTTTAATGCAAGATCGAATGCAGGATGATCGAGGAGTGACTTCGACATCCGTTGTTGAAGTATTACATGCAACACGCTGTTTATTTGATAAAAATACGTGACGCGGACACCCCAGTAATGAATAAGTGAATCTAACTTATGCAAAGCGAGACAGATAAGCTTGATTTATATTCAAGTCCACAATCGCATTCAACTTCAATAACGCTGAAAGAATATCAATACGACTGAATTTTTGTTAGCTATTGATTTTAATACTAAATCTACCTCAATGGGTTAAATATAAAAATAAAAACAAGAAAAAGAGACCAAGAAATGAAACAATGAGAGAACATTTTTAAAAAATTAAATAAAAGAAAATATGGGAAAATTCATTATAAAAATTCATATCATATATTAAACGAAAAATTTGGAAGAAATTGTATGAAATTTTTATTTAAGACTGGAACTACCAACCCAATAAAAATAACTGGTCCCAGAATTTTCCTTCTTGCAATCACCGAACACATACACCTACTTTAAGAATAAAATTGGTATCAACTCGTATTAACCCTTTGCACTCGAGAGGTGAGCTTCAGTCACCATTTTATAAAATTTGGAAAATCGATATTAATTAATATATCAAATTTAACGTAATGTAACAGTGTGCGAAGTATCGAAGTCAAATAATTCTACAACTCTATTATTATACAATTCTTTATTTACTGCTCAAAAAAGTATCGTCAGTTTTTTAGTAGAGAATCTTTGATTGTCTACTCTTCTCTAGCCAAAAAGTCATCGAGTGCAAAAGGTTAAGAAAGAACTGTAATCAATATATTTACTCATATTCATCGTATCGCTGAAATTACTATAATTTATGCACGTTATAGTTAGGTACCCATTAAAGATCAGTAATTCTAGTGTTAATATCCCAAAGAATTCTTTGAAAAACATTTATGCGAAATTCACGTGAAATCATTTATTATTCCAATGTTGAAATATTATTCTGATATTTGTTTCTCTGTTTGTCGTAGTTATTTATAGTTATTTATAGCATTTGCATTGAATTCGTTCAAGAAAGCGTCATCAAAATGGAAGAATGGAGCAATGCAGGAAGCAAAGAAGAAACGACTGCAATTATACAGTAAAATGGCGTACACGGAGTGTTAAACAATTTGCACGGCTTATCACGTGTTGATAAATGTGCATCAAGCTTGCACGTATGCATACGTGCATTCGACACAACGATAAGAGTCGATACAACGAAACCAGTGACGTAGGTATCGATAGACCAAATCGTGAAATATATTTTTACTCCATTGATAAATTCCGCCATGATGAATAAAAAGCACTATGAGAAAAATTAAATCAAATTCTTTTACAACGACAAAAATCGAAAATGTAATTAATTAGCTAGAATAATTACCCAAGATAATTAAAATAAAAATTTCTAAACAAAATTGAAGAATATTCCTGAATTTTTGATCTTATAAACACTTTACACGAATCACTATGATATTCTTCTGCCCTCAAATATCATAAATCTTGATGTCAAAAAATGTAAAATCTCAAAGAGGTAATTAATATTGATTAATATTAATATAATAAGAAAATGAAAAGCAGAAATGTAATTAAAATTTCTAAAAAAAATTAGAGGATATTCGATATACTATTCGGTGTCGAGAAACCTAAGCTGACCACTATGAAATTTCATCTACTACACGCTAACCACGTTTGAGTATCGCTAATTCGGTTTGATGAAACGCATTTGCTTTATAACACCATGATAGCCCTGTTAAATAATTACATATTGTACTTAATAAAGGAGTGTTTATCATCGATTATGTTCCTCATAATCGTTCCAATTTATTAGAACACAGAACATATAAGAATATATCTAACACTTTTACAGTACGGAATAAACAGGTAAAAATTATTTAGCCTGTATTTATTCGGGCAATATTTGCGAAGCCCGAAAATCCTGCTCGTACCTGGCCAAACACTCGCTCTCACTATACCAGTTTCGCCCTTCGCGATGATAAACATTTTTAAAAATGTAATAAAAACGAGTAATATAAATACAAGGTCGGATATTGAATTTTTATCCTATTCGCGAGCAGCGCGTTTCAGTAAAATTACCGTGAGATATTAATGCAATTCTCTACGGGAAAAATACGCTCGTAACTAGCTAATACAAAGAAAGATATCGCACAGAAAACAAGAGAATGATAATATTAACAATTTACACTGCCCCAAGAATTTATTTCATTCGCAATCTTCATCTCCGATATCGCAAGAAGATATAACTAGAAATAACTAAAAATTAATAAAAACGTATTAAAGAGACGATTTAAATCGTTCAATGACTATATATTCATTGGGATATTTATCTACGATATCTCACAAAAATACTGTCATAATATATTCATTCGCAATCTTCATCCCCTATATTGCAAAAAAATATAACTAGAAATACCTAAAAATTAATAAAAACGTATTAAAGAGACGATTTAAATCGTTCGATGACTATATATTCATTGAGGATATTTATCTACGATATTTTACAAAAATAGTATTATAATATATTCATTCATATCACTGTTATATATATTCAGCTAATAAAAAAAAAATATTGCACAGAAAACAAGAGAATGATAATATTAACAATTTACACTGCCCCAAGAATTTATTTCATTCGCAATTTTCATCCCCAATATTGCAAACAAATATAACTAGAAATACCTAAAAATTAATAAAAACGTATTAAAGAGACGATTTAAATCGTTCAATGACTATATATTCATTCAGAATATTTATCTACGATATCTCACAAAAATACTGTTATAATATATTCCTTCGCAATATTCATTGCCAATATTGCGAGAAAAATATAACTAGAAATACCTAAAAATTAATAAAAACATATTATAGGGATGATTTAAGTTGTTCAATGACTATATATTCATTCAGAATATTTATCTATAATATCTCACACAAATACTGTTAGAATATATTCATTCGCAATCTCCATTCCCAATATTGCAAAAAAATATAACTAGAAATACCTAAAAATTAATAAAAACATATTAAAGAGACGATTTAAATCGTTCAATGACTATATATACATTCAGAGTATTTCTCTACGATATTTCACAAAAATACTGTTATAAATACCCAGAAATTAATAAAGATATATTCAAGACGATCAAATCGTTTTTTAAAGACTGTACTCTCATTCGCAACATGTATCAATAATTTTGCATAGAAATACGATCAAAAATATGGAAAAATGGCTAAAAATATAAGGAAGATGCGGTGAAGACGGGAGTACCGTGTGAAAATGTGTAATGAAGGAACTGAAAAATGGATTAGCGAGAAGATGCGACCTACGACGAGGGGCAGGTAGAAAGTAGCAATTCCGTTTCAATTCCGCGTTACGTCAAGGGTTAATAGAACATGATCACTCCAGTCCGTGTGAATACGATTTATCTTGATGTGCGTCTTTCTTATACAATATAGACTCGCGCGACAAAGTAGCAATCCCCGATTGATAGAGAAATAAAAACTGCCAGCGGCCATGGGGCACCGCGTTGAAAACGTTGCAGATTTCGTACAGAGGCTGAGCCCGATGGCGAGACGCATGCAGTCGTAGTAACGAAGTGTCAAAGCACTTTCTAGGAACATTAAAGAGTCGGGAGTTGCTTGTATTTGTATTCTAATTTATAATGATCAAACCTGACGCGGCTGCGAGCGTCTGTTTAACTCTAAACGTAGGAAGCAGACGGGCTTCGTGCTCGTGTTTAAAATGAGATGGGAAGCTATGGTGTCGCAAGCTTCGATGGGAAGACTAGCGGAAAATTTTCTTACGATATTTTTCACGTGTCACTGCGAGGATGGAGGTCACGAATATGTAATACTTCTTGGCTGGACATTGCTAGAAATGTGTCGTAGTTGCGAGTACCCTTCATAGATCTAGACCTCTCCTACGTTTGGTGGATTATTTAGCCCTGGAAAAGGTTTCGAAATTTTTTAAATCGATATCAGAGTATGAGACTATGAGAAATTAATAGGCGAAATATTGATTTCCTATAAATTAATGCGAATCTGCTTGTATTATTATAGCAACGTATTGTAGTGGAACGAAGTATCTTTATAGATCTCGACTTCTTACAGCTCGGATAGATTGTTAAAATGCACAGAAGAGACTTTGAGATTTACTAGATTAACAGATTAACTATAAAAGATCTATAGTCGTTATAGTTATTATATTGTTCATTATGAGACTATTAGAAATTAATACGTGAAATATTTATTTCCTGCAAATTAATGCGAATCTGCTTTTTCTTTTTAGGAATGTATTGTAATGGAACAAAGTGTCTCTATAGACCTAGACCTCTTACAGCTCGGATAGATTGTTAAAATGCACAGAAGAGACTTTGAGATTTACTAGATTAACAGATTAACTATAAAAAATCTATAACTGTTATAATTGTTATGTTGTTCATTGACATATTCTTTTCTACATATTTATATCCAATTTGTGTATATTTTATATGTATATGTATAGAATGCTTCGCGTAGATGAAACAATCTTTCTTTATTTCTATGGTATCTTTGAACGAGTTAAATGAAGCATATACTGAAACTAATTTTCTATATTTTTTAAAGTATAATCGCATCTCTCCTGGCCTTCAGGCTATATTACAAAAAGAAAAATACTATTAATTTAAAAATTATCACCGTTTGAAATTTGTTCAATTCTAAGTATCAACATACACCATGAAACATTTACACTGTGATAAATATATAAATGACATACCATGGTACTGGTTAACCCTTTGCACTCGAGAGATGATCTTCAGTCACCATTTCATAAAATTTGGAAGATCGATATTAATTAATATATCAAATTTAATGTAACGTAACAGTGTGCGAAGTATCGAAGTCAAATAATTCTACAATTCTATTATTATACAATTCTTTATCTGCTGCTCAAAAAAGTATGGTCAGTTTTTTAGTAGAGAACCTTTGATTTTCTACTCTTCTCTAGCCAAAAAGTCGTCGAGTGCAAAGCGTTAATATACAAGTCATTCTTAGCAAAACAGACTTTATTAATAAAAAGTAATTTGTTTGTTAAATATCCATACATCTGCAATTAGAATAACCACTACTACCAGCCTCACTGACCAAGATCAATACTCGAGGATCATGAGTCACGCGCTGAATAAAGATTGATTCGAAGCCTACTATTCCCTAAACGTTAATTAATCACCGAATTTAGACTGACAAAGGATAACATTAAAATCACTTGCGTTAACAAAGCGAGAGAAGGGTCAAACAGCACGAACCAATTAAAATCAAACGGTCGGCTCTAGTTGAAGAGAAGCTTCGAAGCAATGATAATACAATGGAGTTGTTGCTCGGAAGGGAAAAGTAGCGATCCTATACAAAGAAACGAGGGAACCTGCCAAGTTCTTCGAAGATGGCGAGCTCAGCTTTCTCGGTGTATAAATCATAATTACGAATTTCCGACGCGGCATAATGCAGCCCGAAGAACCAACCACGTTCCTCGTTCATGCTACCAGCGCACTTTGTTGCCAGGGATTAGTAAATTCGGGAAGATTACTCTCGCGTTGACTGCAACTTGGAAAATAAGTAAATCTTTAGCCAAGAAACTCTCGCGTGAAATTTTAACGAACGTATAAACATGTCGTAGAACGTGTGTTTGTTATAAAACAAAGGACAAATTGTTTTCGTCGTTGCGAAGAAAAATCCGCG
The DNA here is from genome assembly GCF_001483705.2 of Eufriesea mexicana. Lineage (NCBI taxonomy): Eukaryota > Metazoa > Arthropoda > Insecta > Hymenoptera > Apidae > Eufriesea > Eufriesea mexicana. The sequence continues at coordinate 126,791 of NW_016908213.1, read as the reverse complement.
ACGTGATAGTGGAAAATCTAGAAAAAATTTACTGTGGTTTCTAAATTTGATTTTCAAAATTATTAAACGCAAAAACAAAACGTTTATCTCGTGAATCTTGCACAATTCCATATATGAAAGTTTATTTAAAGTGTATTTTAATATTTGTGTTCTTCATAGAAAAATTTGAAATGAATTAAAAATAAATTAAAAGAGAGGAAATTATATTTCATAATTATTTATATTTTGTTTTGAGGTAAATAGATAATAATTAAACTAGAAAATGTATGAGAAGAATTTTTTCACGAGTATTTTAGATAATCTATTGTAATTTTTGAATTCATAATTCTTTTTAAATGTCATCTTGTGAATGTTGTAAAAAATTTAAATAAAAATGTTTTATTTTTTACCAAAGATATTAACGATAATTGTAAAATGGAAAGCTTCGTAAGACTTACGAAAATGGATAGTTGACAAAGAATATTTCGAAATATAATATATGTACACATGCTTCTTGCTCAAAATCATCAAATCCGCTTCTTTTGACCTTGACACTAATCTGCATTCGAATTGAGTGAATCAATGGCGTAAAATATATCATACTTGGACTCCTATGTCGATTAATCACCGATTAACCTCCTCGTATATTGCACACTGGATATGATAAATTTTATCTAGACAGAAAATAGATCCTTACTAAATGCGCAGTTTCGCAGGAAAAATTATTCTCCATACATCAAACAATACAGGAAAATTGCAATATCCAAACCTTAATTTGAAAGAAGTTTTTAAACAAACGTAATAATTTTCAGTAAAATAAAAATTAAATAAAAATAAAATAAAGGAAATTAATATAAATTTGTCTTCATAAACTCCTATGAAATTTCGTAAAATGACTGTCAAAATATACGTATTATCCAGATTAGGATTAATTCTATACTAATATACTATTCTAATTCTAGGATTATTCTATTGTTCTGTTATTATTATTACTGTAAATAATAATAACTATTACTATTTTTTTCCTTTATTTATACTATTACTAATTTACTATCACTGTAAATTCCAATAAAATTGTCCAAGAAAGTGAAGAATTTAGATGTACTTTACTTGCGAATGAAAATTAATTACTCTTCAGACCACGTATATACGTAGGACAGCCAATTAAAGAAAGCTGTACAACTCAGAGTGACCGGGAGTCTCCATTAGTCAGCTGACGAGGTCCACTTAATTGACCAAAAAGTTCGTCGTAAACGAACGCGTTACAAACATCGAATGGCACTCGATCAACACGAAATATTTATCAAGCATTTGAGTCATCGAATTTATCATCGAATTTTCCCCGATAGCTGTAACAAACGTATAAGAGAAGAGATAACACTGTCTAACAAACAAACAGACACACGTATCCGTCAATTTTCCAAAATAATTACTCCACTTCGAAAATAGACAAAGTAAAAACATAGATCGTAACCATCGCCAGAAGTGTTCCGTTGAAAACATTAAACCTAAATTACCATAATAAAAAGCACATTGCCAGTAACACTACACGTGGGAAGCTACTACGAGCCTAACATTATCAACGTGACACATGCGACTTCCATGGGCGAAAAAGAACACAAAAGAAGCAAGAAAATATTGCACAAAGATATTATAAAATATTACGAAAAAGAATGGAACAGTATAATAGAAAAAATACTGAAGAATATTAGAAAAAGGTGTCACAAAGTATTATAACAAAGCATTGTATAAAATTATAAAAATATATCGAAAAGTTATTGTAAAATATTACAAAAAAGCATTGCAAAGTATGATAAAAAGATATTGAAAAATATTACAAGGAGTTACGATATACAAGAAATTATTATAATAAAGCACTGTACAAAATTTCAAGAAAAGGAATTTAAAAATATCGCGAAATATTACGAAAAAAGATTGCAAAGCATGATAAAAACATATTGAAAAATATTACAAGATGGAGTTACGATATACATGGAATTATTATAATAAAGCATTGTAGAAAATTTCAGAAAAAGGAATTTAAAAATATCGCGAAATATTACGAAAAAGCATTGCAAAGTATAATAAAAACATATTGAAAAATATTACAAAATGGAGTTACGATATACAAGGAATTATTATAATAAAGCACTGTAGAATATTTCAGAAAAAGGAATTTAAAAATATCGCGAAATATTACGAAAAAGCATTGCAAAGTATAATAAAAACATATTGAAAAATATTACAAAATGGAGTTACGATATACAAGGAATTATTATAATAAAGCACTGTAGAATATTTCAGAAAAAGGAATTTAAAAATATCGCGAAATATTACGAAAAAGCATTGCAAAGTATAATAAAAACATATTGAAAAATATTACAAAATGGAGTTACGATATACAAGGAATTATTATAATAAAGCACTGTAGAATATTTCAGAAAAAGGAATTTAAAAATATCGCGAAATATTACGAAAAAGCATTGCAAAGTATAATAAAAACATATTGAAAAATATTACAAGATGGAGTTACGATATACGAAGAATTATTATAATAAAGCACTGTACAAAATTTCAAAAAAGGATATTAAAAGGTATCACAAAATATTACAAAAAGCTATAGTAAAATGATAAAATATTATAAATATTGGACGATATTAAAAATATTAAAACGCACCGTTATCAAAGAATATCGAAAAATATCTGAAAGAAATGAGAGAGAATGGCGTGAAAATGGGCGAAAAGAGAGAGAAAAGCGATGGTTTTGATGGACCGAGTGAACCAGAAGCGATACACGACGAACGACGCGCGACGCCGGTTGTTAGAGAGGTTCACGGTGCTCTAATCGTCCTCCTAACTCGTCCGCCTCTAATCTCTGTCAACACTGTACCGCCCGTGTGTCGCGTGGAACGAGACCCGACGCGACACGACGCAATGAATCACCGCCGAAAAGCGCCTTCGACCGAGAGTTCACGGCTGAAGGACGAGTTCGTCCATTCCGCGTACAACGAAACGCGTGGCGCGCGATTGGAAAGTAAGACGGGCATACGAACCAGAATAGAAGAGGCGAACGGTCTCGGTGGCGGCAGGGAAGCACGACGGAGAGAAGAGGCGACAGAACAGAGGCCAGAATAACAGGTACCAAGCGAGGAAAATCGGCGAGTGGCGACGCTCTGGTTTACCAGATACGCTTGGCTCGATGGCTTGCGGCTAAGATAACGCGAGTCCGCGCGTCTCGTCGCGTCCGATCGTCTTCTTCGTCGACCACCAGTCTCTGTCTCGCTGCGATCCCTCCACCGATCCGACCGACGACAGGGTCGGGCATAAACTGAAGTGACCAGCGTTATTCGCCGGCCGAACGAGAGGTCGAAAGTTCCGTGTTAAGAAGAGAGGTCTAACGCGCTAGTAACGAGCGAGCGGACAACAAAAGCTATGGGCGAAGAGGAAAGAGGTGTCTCTGCGCGTGGACGCGACATGAGACTTCGACGTCTACTACGATACTTGTCCCCCAAGCGCGTCTACTTTGATGTTTCCCGCGGTCTAAACAGAGAGCCGGCGAACACGTAACGCTGATCGAGACCCACGCCCTCGTTCGATGCCAAGCTGATGAAATTCGCCAGCGATCGGCCGCTAGGCGGCGTGGTACCGTTTTTGGTAACGGTTCGTCGTCTGGAGAGTGGAGGACGGAGTTTGGAAATACGCGGCACGCGGAGCAACGAAGGAAATAACTGGCGTCGATTGGACGCGAGACGGAGAGAGAGAGTAATTAAGTGGAAAGTAGATTGGGTTGGTGGATGAGTCGGGAAATTGTGGAAGGTCTTTGGATTTGTCGAGAGACGTGGTTCGAGGGTATGATAGATAATGTAAAAAAACATTTGCACTCATTGAAGACAATTGTCAAATTGAAGATAATTCCGGGGTCGTTGGGTATAGGGAAGAGTAGAAAATTTGTGCTGGAATTACCAAAGCTATTATAACGCGTGGCTTCGGATTTTCTGCTTTTGCTCGACATTTTCAGGGATATCGCTGCAGATATTTTTGCAAAAATTTATATTTATCGATTTTCACTCGGATGCCATTTTAGTTAATATTATCTATGAGTAATGAATAGATTTTGGAATATATTACGAGTAGATCATTCCGACGTTATAATCGAGGCTGAATATTATAGTCGATATTGGATATTGAAAAGTTAATTTTGATAACTATTGGAAAATCAAAATTTGATAATTATCAAGGTGGAAGCTAAGGAAGCTGTATATAAGGTGTCCAAAAATTCACGCAAGATTTGAATTTTGCGCTATTTGTGCGGTAAAGTGTTGCCAACGAAAAAGAAAAAAGACTGCGTGACAGCTGACTGTTCAGGTTTATTAAAAATGGAGCAATACGTCTTCATTGTTAAGCGATATTTAGAAATTTTTGATTAAAAACCTGTGTTTTCTATCAAAATTACTTGTTGCGTGAATTTTGGGACACCCATATATTCTCAAATTTAATGGAAAGATCGAAGATGATGAAATATTTACAATTTAGGAGTTAGTGACTTAATAATCCTAGTAATTTTAATAGCTATGAAGAAAATAGAAAATCTTAAATAAAACAATTACATACGTATGATATTTTGTAAATGTTGTATTAAATACTGTTTCTTGAAACCGTGAAAAGAGCATGGACAATATTTGAAGTAATTAGTAACTGATTCTACAAATTTGTACAAATCTAAAACAATCTACAATTTCCCTTTTTTATTTATTTTTTGTATTTGTTCCAAGGGTATATTTTCTTTTTGTTATTTTATATTCCCATTTATAATATTTTTTCAAACCTATATTTTATTTCTAATTGAACAAAAAAATTTCAAAAACAATTAACTTTTTCATATAGTATACTAGTTTGTGATATAGAACTGTAGCTCAACATGTTTCGGTATTGCATCATCAGATTCAATCAATATTGTGCCAAGTATCTATTTTACTATATACCATTTGTTTATTTTGTTATATATATTATTTTATTATAATAGAGAATAATAAAATAAAATAATATAACTGTATAACTATTTTCATAAAAATACCAGTAAAATAAATTATTCGTTTACTAGCATTACTTTTTCATAAATATTATGTTTCAAATAATCTTAATATAAATTATTAAAACCTTGGAATATTTGAAAATTATCAAGAAATTATTTTCTCAAATAACTGGCTGAAATAAAAATAATATTTTTGTACGTCAGCAAGAATTGGAGATTATTCGTTTTACGTGTCCTGGAAGAATATGTATTAGTATAAGAAGATCGAATATTTGGCCTTGCCTCACCGCAACAATCCTTATCTTCTGAGATTATTCATACGGCTTGAAAATTTTTGAACTATAAATTAAAATAAATAATCCTAAAAAATGACTAACAATAATTTACATGTTAAATCGCGATGAAAATAATAAAATTATTACACGATACTCGATAATTATCTTGTTTAAGTTTACGATTGTTTTACGTTATTTTCTTTCTTTTTTTTTCTTTTTTATTATAACTCGACGAATATTTCAAAATGCAAAAAGCTAAACGAAGCTACACTTGACATAAATATGCGAGAAGCAAAATTTAAAAGCTGATCAAAAGCATAGTGATTAAAAATTTAGTTCATGGCTGATAGCTTTGAATTTTCAAAGCAAATATTGTGATGCGGCTTGTAAAATTTTAGACATAGCAAAGTTGAATGAAAAATATTAATGGACCACTTCACCCTACACCTTGAACTTACAACATAGTCATTATTGAAAAGCTTCAAAACATCTTACTTCCGTCTACATTGTACTATTTTATCGTTTAAATTTTCTTTCGTGACTCGAGTGGTGAAAAAATTCAAATTTATATTTTTCACGTAAAGTTCATCCTCGTGATTTAATTATGCAAAAATAATCATCTTTTAAATGCCGCAAAAATAATGTTTGTCTATACAGAATTAGAAAGATTGACTTACTCTCTCACCCAATAATAATGTATTAAATTTTTATTTAATATTTATTAAATATTACTATAACACTGTTCTAACTTTTTTCTAATGCTGTTAACTTAATAAGTGTAACAAATATTTTATACCTAATTTCTCTTCAGTCCATTTTGAACAGCTCAAAGATACTTTGTATTTAATTTTTATGCCTCATTATTATAACTAAAAATTTTCTATAAATTTATAACGCAATTTTTTAGTTAGTACTATTAACAGATGATACAATGTTATTATACCTGTATATGTTTTAAACAGCTAGAAATAACTATGTATTATAAGAAACTTAAGTGGCCTCAATAAATAAAATAAAGAAAACACAAAATGTTTACTAAAATGGATATATAATGCATGATGATTCCTATAAGGTAATAGAATTATTAATGAAAGAAAAGCCCAAGTTTAATTTATAATATAAGTTTACTAAATAGTGAAAAGATATAAACCTATATAAATCATAATATAATATTATTTATATATGAAAATTGTAATTTCATAGTCCAATTACTTTTATTTGATTGTAGTAACAGTCTTATATATGATCATGTACAATAATAATATAAAAAAGATGCTACAGTATCAATATGATTTTAATGTGACTTCAATATTCCTTATAACTAAGATAATAAAATTAGCCTTATAAAAATATATTACTTCTATATAAATTCTTATAGGAGACTTACATATAATTATGAGATAATTATAATCTAATTTTAATTACTTCCACTTATAGCCTATTATATCAATTTGATTATTAAGTATATGAATAAGTAAAAATTACTCATTTTGTAATCTTGTATCACAAAAACTATTGCGACACTATAATTGTTAACGCTAAGAGCTCAAGAACACATTCACTTTTAAAAATCAGAGTGCTATAATCTACTTAATGACAGTTTTATGCTTAACTTCCCTATTATACATGATGATAAATTATTATCAAACAGAGCTCAAAGTGTTAATATTTCCTTATCATTACCAAAATAAAAATAAATGAGTTATGAACACATAATGTCATTCCTTTTGTGAGGTCAACCTTTTGTGATTCTATTGCTAAGATAATTTTACTTCTGTTATTCTGCCTTTTGAATTAAACTAAATTATTTTTGTTACCTATTCTTTATATTAGATGTATATTCTCATTTTAATATAAAAATTGTAATATTTTAATATAAAATTATAAAATATAATAAAATATAACATCACAAAAGGTTTGCACAAGAGTGATAATTAAATTAAAGATAAAATTGATTCACTACCTTCATTACATATAACGAAAAAAAGCACTTTTATTGAGGCCACACTGTTAAGTCATATAAATAATTATTGATGAATGCAGTTTATCGTTTTATAATTTCACTATAACATTGTGGAATAAATTAACGATTAATAAAATTTCGAACGATGATATGAACAATTCATTCTCACTAACTATACACTTTTAAAAACTTTATAATAAAAAATTATTAATACATACAGTAAACTTCACTGACTGTGTATTACTCAGCGCACAATGTGTTTGAAGAAATATTCCATCAATACAGAATACGAAATCTAATCGATAAAATAACATACACCGTCTAACCTTATATTTCGTATATTGCTATCTCACAGTATGGTCTCTAACAAAATAGTTTTTAAAATACATTTTTCATCACAATAAATCGTATTTTATTATCAAATTGAACTACTCTTAAAAGTGACACAGAAGCAAGAATATATTCAAAACATGTGCACAAACAATACTTGAAAATTATTCTAAAAACACACCTTATCAAAAATCCCTAATACAGTCTAGGTATAAAAATTTTTACCCTATACTTCTGAACGGTAGCACTGACTTTTAAATTATTACTTATAAATTAATAAATTTCTTACGCTTTGAAGAAATGTACATTACAACAAAATTTATTTAATGTTATTACCATATTTATAAATATAGTAATATTATTTTTAGTTTATATAATCTATATTTAATATTTTATGCTTTGCATCTATTTACTTCTAATATTATTTAGTTATTGAATCAAGTCTTGAAGAACATTTCTTTTTTATTCATATATGAAAATGTTACATAATAATAAACTTTCAAAGTATCACTGATTTTTTTGACTGATTGTAGTTCTCTATTCTCAGCACTAGATGTCATAATAAAACAATACAGAAATTGACATACATCTACTAATTCCTTAATCAGTGTTGGAAGGTGTCAAGTGTTTAATTGTACAACCTGGCAGTTCTAATATAAGAAGTAAAAATGAGTACTGTAGATTGGGATGAAGTTAAAAGATTAGCAGCAGATTTTCAAAAAGCACAATTAAGTTCTACATTACAAAAGTATGATATGAAATAAAAATATTTCTATTCTTTTACTAATCTAGATTGTCAGTGACATTTCCTCTGAACTAATTTTAGACAGCTGGAGAATGAAATTACAATATTTGTGAAACTAACTAAGTTTAAATTAGTTGATATTTAGAATATTTGAATTGATTTAATGTAATTTTAGTAATACAAACTATTGTATTTTGTTATAATTTTTGTTGTATACATCTTTTAACAATAATTTTTAATATTTTACATAGGCTATCAGAGCGTAATTGTGTGGAAATTGTAACAAAGTTAATAGAGGATAAATTGTTAGATGTAATATTTACCAATGATGGTAAAGAATATGTTACACCGCAGCATCTTAGCAAAGAAATTAAAGATGAATTGTATATTCATGGTGGAAGAATTAATTTGGTTGATTTGTCACAAATTCTTAATGTTAATTTGTCTCAAGTATCTAAAGTAGCAAATGACATAGAGAAACATACTAAAGGCTTAAAGATAATACTTGGGCAGCTAATTGATAAAACTTATGCAAGCAAAATTGCTGAAGAAATCAATGACAAACTAATGCAACATGGTTCTATTAATGTGTCAGAATTAACAATACAATATGATTTACCAGCTGACTTTTTACAATCATTAATTGAAAAAGAATTAGGAAAAACTATATATGGTAAACAAGATGCACAAGATTCTAGAGTGTTTTATACAGAAAGCTTTATAGCTAGAAATAAAGCAAAAATAAGAGGAGCCTTATCTGCAATTACAAAACCTACGGCATTATCAGCAATTCTAGGACAATGTTCTGTTTCAGAAAGAATATTTTTCTGTAAGGGTATAACATAATATATATATATATATATATGGTTGAATTATATTAATATTTTTAATAATTTTATATGCTTATATTTATTATTCATAGCAGTTGTAGATAGCTTGCAAGAAATGAAACAAATTCCTGGTATTGTAACAGGAAAACAAGGAACAAATAGTCTTTATATACCAAGTATATATTCCAAAAGTCAAAATGAATGGGTAGATAATTTTTATAAACAAAATGATTATTTAGGTTTGTATTATATTTTATTATAAAATAATGTCATAAAACAACCATAATGAATTTTAATCATAGTATTTTATGCAAATATGATCTTTTAGAATATGATGCACTTACTCGTCTTGGAATATCAGATCCACAAAATTTTATAAAGCGTCATTTTCCAAATGAAAATATAGTCTGCTTAGATTCTGTTGCTGTAGGTACAAGTATTAGGGATCAAATTGATTCAAATATTGAAGAAGCTATTGTAACAGGATCTTTTGTTGATATAAGTCCTCTTCTACCATCTGTATTCTCTGATAAAGATATGGAAATGCTTCTTAAGATTGCAGAAAAAAAAATAAATAACAATACATATGTATTTGCAAAAACTGTAGTAATGTCCAATGCATTTTTACAATCATTGATTAAATCTTTTGAAACAATGGCAGAAGCAAAAGCTAGAGAAGCTGTAGCTAGTGGACAATGGTTCCAAACAATAGTAGAGAACAGGATTAAATCTAAATCGGTAGATCTAATACTTGAAAGTAAAGGAAGTAAGAAAGAAGAACGACGAAAAAAGGCTACAACTGGCAAAGCAGGTGGTGGAAATCAAGGAAGGGAAACTAAAACAAAATCTACCAAAAAGAAATACCTACAAGGAAAAATTCGCGATGTTGATTCCGATGATGAAAATGTAAAAATTACATCAACAAAAAATGTTGATCTTAAATTAATATGTTTAGAAGATATTAAAACTGAAATTGTAAAAGATGATAATTTGGCAGTAATTGATGAATTAGTGGATGAATTAGCATTATATTTACTACAAAGAGTAAATAATCATGCTATATCCGTTGCGGATCAGTTAGCGCAGAATAATAAAACTACTAATTTAAGCGAAATTGAAGAACATTTAAATGTTTTAGTAACAAACATTAAGATATTTGACAAAGGCATCAAGCATATGGATAAAACAAATCAACCTGCTTTAACAAAGTACTTATTAAAATCTCTTGGTACTGATTTTGTGAACGAATTATTTAAATTAGCAGCACAACAAAACATGCTTCAAATCCCTGAGAATATTACCACTGAAACAAGGCAAAAAATGCTACTTGACTTGCCAGAAGATGTAAAAGATCCTTTAAACAATATACACAAATCTATTTCTGGAAATTCCATAGATGAGTTCTTAAATTTTGTAGATGTTTCAATGGCAACTTGCTGTCTAGTATTAAAAAAATATGATAAAAAGAAAAAAAGAGCATTTATTTTAGGCCACAGAGAAGCTTTGTTAGAGGAACTTAATTCTACTCAAGATCCTGCATTAGCACTACATGTAGTCACAAGTATATTATTTACTGCAGCAACACAAGATGTTTTACACATGTCTGGAAGACATGTATCTACAGTTCTTTCATTTCTTCAAGCACAGTTACAACCTTCAACAATGGAAATATTATCTAAATATCATGGTATGATATGTTTAACAGCTTGAATATTTTTCTAATTTATATTTTAACATTTGTATCATTAATGTATATTTACTTGCTTTATTCATGTTTATATTACAGATATGGTGCTAAAAAGTTTAACTTGTTCAGATGAACAAACAAAGCATGATAGTCAAAAGGAATTAGAAGCTGGATTGGTAGAAATTAAAAATATTGCAAATAACTACAAACAACATTTAAAAAATGATAAACCACAAGAATAGAGAATAAATACACATAATTGTATATAGATATAAATATTATTAATTTGTACAAAAATATATTCGAGAGATTTATACTACGTTTAGCAATAAATTACATAAAAAAAATTGATGTTAAAAAAAGAAAAACATAATTAGAATAATATTAAAAATATTTTTATAAAAATAGAAAATAACATTCTTTAATATTTTACTTCAAAAATCTTATAATTATTTTAATCCTAGTTTTCAATACATTTGTACAATATTATACATTCATATATATACAAATTTTGTTACTCTATTCCTAATACTAATTACTATTACTAATACTAATAAAATACTATTGATTTGTTTTTCAAATTTTTAAGATTTCCATTATATATTGAATACAACATTCCTGAATAACAAGATATCTTGTGCATCATTCATTTACAAACTTTAGTTCACATTATAAAGTTGCTAATATTCTTGTGAACCCAACACATCCTGCTACAACAGTTTGACCAATACCCCAAAATAATGCGTACAATGGTGGCAGTGGATATCGAGATGCTCTGTATACAAAAGCAACAGCAGCAGAGCTAAGAACTCCTGATGTTAGTGGTAATAATACACCCATTATTATAATCAGCAATGGAAAGAATCTTTAAATGAAAATTTACTTAGTTATTTTATGTGCTAAAATATACATAAAAAAATTTTAATATTTCCCACATTTGATATTTAATATTATATTTGCTAAATGCTATTTTTTGATACGTGAATATTACTATAATATATTAACTGCTATATTTATAATATAATAGTATAAATGAATAATATATACGGTTTATATATACATAATATATTAGCTACTACATTATAAGGACAATTTAATAAATTTATACATACTTTCCATATTTATGTTGCCTTAATGTAGCAAAACAAATAGCACCAGCTATAGTATGAACAAAAATAGAAGAAAATAAGGCCCACAAGAATATTTGATACCACATTTCTGTAAAAGTTTTAGATACCAAAAATTTTAATTGCTTATAAGAAATTTAAAATAGTTGAAAAAGATAATTATTTTTATAAATATGTACATACCAGCAAATGAAGTTAAAGGTGTATAAAAGACATTGCCAGTATTAATGTTTCTTAAATTGACTGGTGGTCGCAAAACAGAAGTATCTGTCTGTGTTTCCATTATAATTATTTCAGAAATATTTTTGGTATATATTTTTTATATTAAGAAAAGTTAAACATCTAAGAGTTATAACTCTATAATTTCACTAGTATATATTTGTAATTATAATTAAACATGATTTTATGGAAGATAACATTTTATACATGGTGATAATTAAAACAACATTGAAAGAAATGTTCCTAAATCCTGTAATTGTGTAAATGTTCAGTATAGTACACGTAAATCTTTTTAGTTTTAGTTTATGTTTTTAAATGCAATAAAATTCACATTTTCTTCTTAAAACAAAATTGTGAGACATTGTATTAATTTTAACTTACATTTTGATTCTAAATTGTTTGTGCATTATACGTCACATTAATACATACATTTTCATGTTGATAAATTACTTCAACATTTAATAGTAAGTATTATACATGTTTAATATCATTTTACAGATAACCTACTTTAACGTTCTTTTAATAATTGTAAGCATAATAACAGTATGAACTTATTATATCTTAGAAAGTCAAGTGAATATAAAATACGTAAAACTCTTAGCGCACTCTTACAGACCTATTCGAAGCTACACCAAATCGATATCATAGACCAACAAAAATTGAATAAGAAATCCTACATTCGATTTTTACAAAGTTACTATAGTGTATATAAAATATTTAACACGTGCATTATTTTTATACGCAATATATAAATTAAAGCAATTAAGTATAACAATCAATTAATTTTCCTATAATATAAAATATTAAATATTTAAGGTTCATTTACATAACACTATATCGTCTTACTTCAGACATTGAATTTTCAGATTCACTAGGGAATTTAAAATTGCACAATATGTAAGCAGAGCTTGCAGCGTTAGTTAAGTTCAAAAAAAAACGAGAGGAGATAAAATTTATGTTCCAAAGTACTAATAAGATATACTGAACATGGCTAATCAATCAACATCTTCAGCATCTTTTTACGATTCCCCTTTCAAATATAAAGAAGAGAACACTGCGTTACTTTATCAAAATATAAGAATGGTTAGAGGTTATATTGACACATAAAAATAAGATTTGTTGCATATTTAAATTATGATATTCGTTATCATTAGATCTACTCTTTAATGTACTTAGTAATCGCTATTTAATTTTACAAAAAAATATATTTACCAATATTTTTACATAAATTGACATTTTTAATATTTCACATGATAATCAGTTTTTTCCCATTTGCAGATTTTGCAAGATATTCTGAAGGGTATAAATGACGTTGATACAAATATGAAAAATATAGAAGGAGCCATCATGAATACGGCTAAATTACTTAATGCAATTGAAGTAAAATCAATGCCGGATGAAACTTAATTATTTTTTATTCCAGTACCAAATAATGTACAAATAAAGAAATTAAAGTAAATAAAATTGTTTATAAAACTTTAACATACATACATATGAAGTTTCTTGACCTACATTTTACTTATACAATTTTAATTGCATTAATTCTTATATTGTATAATTTTAATTGAATTAACTGTCTGATTCTTTTTTTTTCTTTTTCTTTTTTTTTTTTGGATCAGTTAAAATTTGTATATATATAAATAACTAAAATTATTTTTCTAAATATAGCATATCGCAATAAATCAATCACAGTGCCACTTTTATTCGGTCATCCTTGACGATAAAATATCCACTGATTGTAATTTGCGATTTCAGATTATCGCAGTAGGTAATCAAATTAACCGAACGTGAGCTAATGAAAATAACGGACAAAAAAAGAAAAATGTGCGGTCAATTGAGAAAAATACGAAACGTATTATGTGAAAATAAATCTTTTTCGCAAAAAAACCTGATTATTTACAGAAATATTTAACCAGGTATAATTTTATTTTACTCCTTAATTTTCTATAATCAAATTAATTATATATTCATCGATCATCTTTCTTTTATCGCTTATACAACGTTCCTTCTTATGTTACAAAGATAACATTTCTTTCACGATAATACTTATTCCGATTTAAATGAAATTTATTTGCTACATAATTAACTACTATTTTCCAGGATTTACAGAACATAAAAAGGATAATCAAAAATATCGTCAGAGATTTAATAGTTATAAAAATGTTTACTAAAAATTTCTATTTTTTATCTCGAAATAATATAACTCTACTTATTTAAACTTTTCTCCATAAATTAGATAATAGAACAACTACAAATTTTCTAAAATACTTAACTAACTCGTAACACAAATTTGTGCATAATCTTAGAACTTGAATACCTCGTTGCAAATTTATTTCATTTAAAATTACAATATTTAAAATATTATAATCGATATTGTAAAACTACATTTCAAGCTTATTTTTTGAAATATCGAAAATAACTCTAACACCATATTACAACAAATCTCCGAAAAATTTGATACCTCCTGGTTTCCATTATATTAAAAATACTACGCCATTAAAATCGAAAATTAAAAGGAACCACGAGCTAAACTCGTTACTGTAAATATTTCGATGAAAGATGAAAGAGGACAATAACTAACATAATTCTGCAATACAATCGCTATAGTGTATTGAAAAAGAAAATCCAGCGTAAGGATAACTTTGCACGAGTAAATTACGTTACTCCAGTTAATGAAATCTGAGAAGTCGCAGGATAAGTTTGAAAAGGAGTTGATTAAAAATGTTTTAGTGCCTGCAGTCCACGGATGATAAGTCACTGGCGTAGCGGACAATTAAGCAAGATGAATTCGGTACTATATTCTTTCAATTTGTCCGGTACCACGCGATTATTAGTCATCGCTCATTCACGGTGGCCCACGTGTTTTACGTTACACCTCGACAAATTGAAGGGTACCCGTGCTCGAGTTTCGACAGCCAAAGTACCAGCTGGATCCTACCGGGAAGACGCTAGTCGGGGGTAATTGCAAACGTCTCCTTCCTGGTACGA
Source organism: Eufriesea mexicana (assembly GCF_001483705.2). Classification (NCBI taxonomy): domain Eukaryota; kingdom Metazoa; phylum Arthropoda; class Insecta; order Hymenoptera; family Apidae; genus Eufriesea; species Eufriesea mexicana. The sequence goes on along the minus strand of NW_016908213.1, from coordinate 111,616 downwards.
TCAGTTTCAATAAAAGTAATTATCGCGGCAGCTCTTTCGAAGTAAAAATCGATGATGGGCATAGATGAGGGTGGAAGTAAATTGGGTACGACTATTACGTGTGCACAAACGAGACGCGCGGATAATGAATTCAATTGTTTGGTGTGGTTTTTATTGCCCTACTCCTCGCTATGTCGTCCAATCGGGAGGGCGCCCGTCGCTACATTCGAAATATATAAATGTGTCAATAACTGTTCCTCGACGCTCAGTCAGTATTTTTATTCGCCGCTGCCAAACTGACGATTAAATAGTGAACCTCGCCTTCCGTTTCCCAAGTCCGAGAGAAAGTCAAAAGAAGAAATGGTAAGTGCGATTTTCCAAACGGGCATCCCGGACTTAGCCATTTTCACGCTTTTCTAGCCGCACTTTTTTACCCTCCTTTACGTGTTCCACGTCGTTAGGCCAGAGACAGAGGATAGAAATCGGAACTATCGGTCTGTTAGCGAATCCCGGTTAATAATCGCTTTTTCCCGCCGACTGCAACAATTTCTTCCCGATCGTTTCCTCGGATACCGATTTTCTCTTCGAGAAGAAAGGAGAAATTCTTTCGTGAAATCTCGATCCGCGATTAGTTTAAACCCTTCCTCTTCCCTTGCTTCATTTACTTTCATTAAAACGAAACGTTATATATATAAACGTATTTTTACGCGTATATATATGTACATTTTTCAAGAAAAATACGAATTTTTCTTATCGAGTAGTAATTCTTTTTACCATTTTTTTGGATACTTTCTCTTTGAAAAGAAAAAGAGACACTCTTTTATGATTTTCTCAACTTATCTTTTCCAATTTTTATTTTCCAATATCCAATATCCTCTATTTTTGTACGTATGAATATTACATTATATATTTTAGAAGAAAAAGATCACTTCTTTTTAGTAAGTCCAATCATTTCTTTCGTTTTCTTGAATATTATTTCTTTCAGGAAGGAAAGAAAAATTTTCGAAATTTCACCATCTTTCTTCTTCTTTGCTCTTTTTCTATTCGTAAAAAAATTCACACATATATATATATATATATATATATAAGTTAAAATGAAACGCTTTATTTCCATCAGTTATAGTAATTTTTTTTTATCACTTTCTCGGATATTGTCTTCCTGTTTGCTTGGAAAAAAAGAAATCGTTTCATAAAATCGTTTCTTCGAATTTATTTATTTCTTCCGCTTCGTCTTCATTTCCGACTTAAGAAATAAAAGTCTCGTATTATATACGCGCGCATTGCGTCATATACTTTTACGTATACGTGCGTTGAAATTTCGAAAGAAAAGCGAGAAAAAAAACGAGAAAAAAAGGACAAAATAAAACGACGGGAAAGAATAAAAATTGTAATTCATTACGTCTTACCGATTTGACACTGCATATTTTCTTATCGCGGTGTACGGACTCCCTGATATCTCTAGATTACGATGCGTTAAAGGGCTCCGCGGAAAGAGGGCGCGAGATCATAGGGAAGATGCGAAGATTGTATAAGAAGTTGCATCATTCGGTTCGAAACCTCCTCCCGTGATGTGCGCTCCTAGAAAGCATCTCCGGCGCGAGTATCTTTATCGAAAGTTCTATCTCATAGCAGTACCAGATTCGATATTTTTGCGGACTTTATCTACGTGTGACAATTACCCATCGTGATTCACAAGCCTGAAAGGTAAGATCGTCGAATTATTCCGAAAGGGAATAAAAAGCTTTAATTTCAACGTGAGAATTTTTCCTCGGGGCTTCAGACCACGTGCAAATAGATTTTATGTAAAAGATTGATAACAAAACACGGTCAGATGTAATCTGTATAAATAAGCGAGATAATTTTTCGGAACGTGAATGCGCAAGAATTTTTAGACATAGAAGCGTGGACATTTTTTCTCCAATTCCTATTCCTTGCTTCCCCGAAAGCAGATAGTGTACGGAGAACTGTAATCTATTTTTAGTTACATATATTTTAACAAGCAAAATTGCAAGCAACTTGTACCCAAATCGGATCACCTGGCACATTACGATTAATTTCATCATAACGTTCTCTCTAAGAGACTTAGAGATGTTTAAATATTGCTCGGAGATAACATCATCCACCTGCTGTACAGGCCGTATCAGCTTTTGATTACATTCCAACAACGTTACCTGTATCGTAATTTTCAGCCGCAGAATTATACTAACGCAGCGTGACTAATCTTTTCCATCGGTATAATCGAAACTGGCACGAATACGAATTAGACGCCCTATTTCTTAACTAATTTCTTAATTAATATCAATTATTCCGACCAGTATCGGCGCACCTTTTTTTAGATTTCTAGGTTATTCTCGTGAAATTCTGACGCGCGCAAGTACTACTTAGCTGTGTTGATCGTTGATAGAAAAATAGGATTATCGTAAGAAATCAATTTTTAAATTCCACCTTTAAACGCGATTTCGTTACACCCGCGAAATAGTGACACGCGAGAATATCGCCTAGCTATAGTTAATTAATGGTAAAAAAATTAGAATTATTTTATAAGAAATAAAATAAAATAAAATTATATTATTTCGTGTCTACCGAGGATTATTGGTATTTATAAATAAGCTAATATCGAGAGAAGAATACGATTATTCGTATTTATAAATAGACTAATATTCAAAATAAATCGACTAGCCTGTAGACGGAGGAACATTCGAGTACTTGGTAATAACACCCGGTAACGTGGTAACTAATAATATTCGAGAATATTAAAAATAAAATATTTCTTCGTCCGATACGATTACGCCCAATTACTCGGGATTAATTAATAGAGTATATCCGATTATTCTCTCGCTCTTATTTCCCTGGAAAAACACACATACACGTACGTGCCGTTAATATTTCATAGATTAATCGGTAAAAAAGCATTCTCTGGCGCTGCATTCGCGTCATAATACTCATCCGGATAACATTGGTTTCGAATAACATTGTTCAACGATTATACCTTGTCGCCACGATTTATATAATAACCGCGACACTTTCTGCTTACGCAACTAATTATTCTACAGATAAGTTAACGAACAATCCGTTGGAACATCGAAGAAATTACCCGTCTCATTATGGAACGATAAACCGGCCAATATCTCGGAAGTTTTAGCCACTTTTAACTCTCCTCGCGGGGACACACGCTGCATCCAAGTGTTTGCAGCAAAAAAATGATACGCACACCAAGCCGCGCATCGTATCGTCCCCAGATTCTCCCTTATTTTTTTGCACCGCATGTGTGTTCATTAACGCTCGCGCGAATTCGTTTCCAAACATCTTGCCTCGTTAACGGCCGTGTTACTTAATCTCCTTTAAACGGTACGCGTGACCTTCCTTCTTCCTCTCACAAAGACCCTCTGACGATGGGAAGAGAAAAAGGGGAGAGAAACGAGACGAACGCCGAAGATAAAATGATGCGGTAGCATCTAAATTCCGTTCGTGAACCACGCGAGAGGAAAGGATTCCGGCTAGAGAACGATTCAAAGTCACGGGCAAACGACGCGACCAGCACGTACACCAGCTACTAAAGTCCTAACAAACGTGTCGAAGTGGAGGAACCGTGAGAGATACGGTTTGGCCCGAAGCGAGACGAGATTCGGGAATCGGACATTCCTCCATGCTAGGCCATCAACGCGAGGATACACGGCTAAGGTATAACGAGTGTCGTGTTTTATATGACGCCGATGATATATGCGATAGATAAATCTCTCTAATTTGGTGATTTCGATGCTCACGTTAACGAGCAAGCCATGAGACCGAGTTCCTGGCCAGGTCAGACCTACCTAGCCCGGGAATTCCCATCCACTTAGGAATTTCATTGGTTTTTCCATTCGACATGGGAGGGATTCGAGAACCCTAGGAAGTAAGGCGGTCGGTATTCCTTCACTTTCCAAATCGAAGTTTGGAATCGTAAAGCGAACGGTGAACATTCATCGATTCGTTCGTGGAAGATCCCTGAGGTTCGGGCATCGCTGACGGCTAAGTGAAGAATTCCCCGTAACTCGCGTGACGCAGAGGAAACTGTGCTAAAATCACGGAACGAACGTGGAAAAACAACAACCGGGCGATTAATCGTAATATTATTGGCGTTTTATCGGCGAAATTATTAAACGAAATTAACTCGTAATAATACGGTTCGATAAACGACGAGAGGCAGGAAAGAGAAAGAATGGAATGTATGCTTCGGCCGTTATTACCGGAGATATTTAATTATCGTCGCGTTCTCAAGACTTTATTTTATTGTTGCCAATTGTGTTTATTCGTATCCTCGAGGAAGGTCGAATGAATCGATATTATAAATCACGCACCTAACCGGACAATTAAATCCGCACTGCTATATTCAATCGGCCCAATTTCTGCGAAAAGATCGTGACGTTAGTGCTCTTCGGCTTCATTCTGATTCAATCATTGCACAATGTCCTTTCACGTTCATCGGATCAGTTTCTTTGATGTAACATCGTTAGCCCGTAACACGGTGCCCGTAATTGCCCGCGATATATATCGGCCACTTTCTTTCCCATTCACAGACCCGTTCTGCCTTTTTCAGATGCGATCGTGTTCGATGCTGATCAATCTCGTTTGCATTATCACCGTGTCGTACACGGTTTCGGGACACCCCTTTTCGTTCCTGCCACGGCATGCCGTTGAACGAGCTGCTGAACGTAGGAGCATAGGCAGGCAGATAGTAGAGCACAACTCCAACTTCCTGGCTCCCTTATCGGAATATGGGCCACGATCTGCTGACTCCAAGGTAACGAATGATAATTTATTTACACTAACCCAAGTGAACGTGTACCTTCGCGAATCTAAGAAACGGGATAGAAAGAAACTTGCGGCAAGCACGACGAAAAGCTGATAAACGTTTACGTTTAGGCTGTTTTACGAGTTTGAAAAATTGACCAGACCTCGACGAGAGGAAATGTATTCGAAGGAAAATTCGTGAAGAATTTTCATGAATTTAAAAGCTCGATCGGTCCTCGATAAGAAGAAACTTGCGTCATGTATGATAATCCAGAGCTGATGGATGACAGATTTGCGACGCTACGCGAATTTTGATGAACATAAAACATGGAACAGATCCCGAGAAAAAGAAACTCGGAATAAGTGTGCGACAGGGAGTCCATGAATGATACATTCGTAATATTTCACGAATTTTTCAGAATTTTAAATCCGATCGAGTCTATCTGACGTATATATTTATAACATTCGAGTAACTTAAATTTCTAACATCGACTGATATTAAATGCTTTGGTATTTTATTAGAGACGTTTCTAACTTTATCTTACAAAGATTTCATTTCAACGATGCGCAGACGATCTGAATTTCATCAAATCTCGGTGTCGATACATCGCAATCTTCTGAATTTAATGTGACATTGAATGTTCTGTTTCTCAGCCCGTGGAACCATGGACCAAGATCACTCAGAATCCAGTAAACGGCATAGAGTCCAGTGTGGGGTAAGTAATCGCGTATTAAAGCGAGGAAAATTGTAAATACATCGATAATATCGTGTTTTTCTCGCCATCGCAGAAGCAGGTTGGAATTAGAATGCAAAGCTAGCGGCAGCCCTCCGCCGGAAATTCTCTGGTTCACAGGAAGTGGTACTAACGAACAAGTGAATATCTCGAATTCTATTCTATCGCTATACCAACATAAGGAAGCTAAGAGGAAGAGAATTTTAATTTCTAACATTTCTTTTGCCGTAGCTTCTCGAGTACGTGAAAGCCAGCACGCATTCCTTGTACGATCCATCCGAGGAGTGGAAAGGAGTGGCCAGAATTAATTCAAAGCTCGTGATAGAATGCCTTACACCGGATGATGCTGGATTGATCTACTGTGCGTCGGTTTCTGCGAGAGAGGTGAAGATCTCCACTCCTACGGTGCTGCTGGTTAACAGTAAGTGGAATACAATTAACAATTAACTGTCAATCATCTGGAGTTGTATTAACATGAAGCTTTGACCAACTGTCACGCAACCCTCTTATCTTTTATAATTCATCCGTATATTCTGCTAATGAGTGATTCATAAGACTTTTGACT